>NW_015112656.1:188812-227968 GCF_001443285.1 Poecilia latipinna | reverse complement strand
CTGTTAATGGATCTAGAAAAAAGAATTCAACCTATAACCCTTCTGTCACTATCAAGTCTTTTTATATCTGTGCTTCAATGCATCTCTAGAAAACATCAAATAGTGGTGCAGCACTAACAACTTCTGGATAATTTAAAATGAATGTAAAAACTATCCCATACTAAGCCGTTTGAGACAAACAGCCGATGAAACATAACAGATCATATTTTATTGATGTGTTTTAGGCTGTAAAAGCTAAAACAAAAAAGAGTGGTCAACAACCCATGCAAAAAGGATGTTTTTTCCTTTGTTTTTATAAAATATGTAGCTGGTGATCATTACAGACTGGCAGGCCAATGTTTTTATGCAGGATATTCTGCTTGACTCATGCAACACAGACTGTTTGCTCTAGAGGTTGTAATGGGTTGGCCATTACTGTTGTGCCCAGATCAAATAGATAACTGATGTTTTAATCTGCATTTTGTGTCCAGATACAGAGAGAGCATGTTCACAATTAAAAGCTGACCGGAGCTGATTGATGGATTTGATGAGACTAAAAACCACCTGAAAGGCAAAAAAAATATTTCTGCAACTATCACAACACTGTATGAGTCAGGCAGCCATGTGGCTTTAAGATCCATGTTCAGGGAGGAGCTGAAAGTTTCCAAGTCTGAATTTGCCCCTCAGGGGTTCCTGATGATTTTGTAAAGTGCTTCAAGATAATGTTTATAGTGAAATGGAGCTATAGAAATAAACTGTATTGAAGTGGATCAATTCTGACTTGCAAGTATAAACAGAATGTCCCAGTCTCCCTGGTATCGCTTGGCAGTCAAGCTCCAGGAAAACTTTACCGTTTTAGGACATAAACATTTCAATACTTAAAGCAGGAAGAACAGTTGCCATTCATGTGCAAATGTGATGACCAAAAAGGAGAAACTTACCTGCAGTACAAAAGCTCCACAGTCGCTGTCATTGTTCTGACGACCCACATTCTGTAAAATACAAAATACATTAACTTTAGCCAATCACATCCCATCGCAGCCAAACACGGCGTGTTGCCACAGCTCCTCACTAACACTGAAACATCTCTCTCCTTCTGTCCCTGCTGGGGCGTTCTGCTGTCAGACAACTAGCAGTTTTCTATATTTGAGGCCAGACCTTTCCTCAGCTCTGCTTCAGAAGTGACTCTAAACAACATATCAAAATCAATATCTGTCTATTTTCCATGCGTCTTCACGTGGTCGCTCACACAGAGGCAGTTCTGCTGGAGTTCTCTACAACGTTACCACATGCATGATCGGTATGAGGGACGGCTGCAAAAGCTACCAATGCCATGCAACGTATGCTAGCATGCACTGATGCTACCAGCTCAGTCAGGAGGAGGGACTGCTGCAGTCAGGGACTCCATTTTAATCAGCTGGCTGGTACAAAGTTTCCTCACACAGAAAACTTTGTACCAGTTTGAATATTGAACAGCATCAGTTTTTTTTAAAGGCAGGGTTTCCTCCAGAAAACTTTCCAAGCCTGGTGGTCGGGGCACCGAGGTGGTTCACTGAACATGTTTTTGTATTAAAAGATGTTCAGTTAACAAGAAATGTAAAATATTACTGGGTAATTATGTTACTGGAAGACATTGTCAACAAAACTTAAACCCATAACTATTGAGTCTTAAAAACAAAACAAAAAAATACAATTAAAATAAATATCAATTATTTGCACTTCTGTTAAATTCAAAGTAAGTCATCAGGTAGTGGATCTAAAAAACACGATGTAATGCTGATCACATTTAGAACTGGCCCATGGCATAAATGAACTAAGCAGCTGCTTAAGGCCCCTCAGGGGCCCCATAAATGCTGACATTTTAGACCACAGACATAGAAAGTTAACATTTATTTATTGAGAATATCAATCTAGTTAAATTTGATTTAACTGGAGATAAATTAAATAAAATGTTTTAAATTGTTGACTATTTAAATTTAGGATTTTCAGGAGCTGGCGAGTTTACTTTGTAAAAGTTCAAAGAACAGTTTTCATAGGTGGTGTGATTGGTGTGCGATCCCAGCTTCATGCTTTCAACTATAAACCATGGCAGTAAGTCAAAAGAGAATGAAAACAAAAAGAAGCATTTACCATTTTAAAAAAGCCTTTCCAGTCTGTCAAAAAGTCTCGCTGGTCTTTTTTTATGGCCTCAGCTTGAAGATACTTGAAAATATGCTGGAATAAAAACAAAGAGACATGAAGGAAAGGACAACAAAGTTAGGTATGAAAACAAAAAACAGTTTACGTAACAGTTAACCTGTAGTGTTTTGTTTACTATGGCAATAAGTGACAACGGTTCTATGGGCTTTTACAATGGGAGCTACATACTGAACAGCACCAGGTCAGGATGTTGGCTTGCAGTTAAAACAGCAGGCAGATCATTTTCTGTGTCCTAAAGTGGTTCTGTAGATCTGGTTGTTGGGGGGCTTTTCCTACCTTTGGACAGCGCCTGTTGAGGGTCCGCTGAGAATCAAAGTAGGTGATGGTACGCCGTGGAATGTCAACACTGACCAGCGACCAGTGAACCTCCAGGTGGATGGGAATCAACAGCAGATCTTTCTGGAAGATGTCCACCTGACAAAAGAGGAAGGAACATATTGGCACCAGGAGAACCCTCACAATCAAAGAAAATGACAAAACTGACCTCTGATCCCTGACTTTACCAGACCTAATCAGCAGTAATCTGAACCCAACATAACCCATCTGCCTCTGTCTTAACCTTCTACCCATTCTATCATTTTCACATCCACAATAAAAACTGTTGACAAATCCTGAAATGGTAACAGTCATTCCAAGGAGGGACAGTGTCCACTTACATTTTTTGTCCACCGTTTAACTCCTTCATATCCTTTTGTCCTCAGCTTGTCATAAAAGAAGCTGTTGAAAAAGTGGACCTGAAGATAAAAAAACTTTAAGGTCATAATCCACTCCTGTCCACTTGATTTTCTACTATGAACATATTCTACATAGTGCGTCTAAATGTTTATGAGTCTCTAATCAGAAATAAATTTAGCGAAAACCGTAACATTTTCTCTTACATTATTGCAGCGACAAGGTAGTTTACATGTAATGATTGATTTATATACATATGTAGCACTTAACATCCAATTAAGATGACCAAAGAACTTTACAGTAAAAACATAAGAAAACAAAAAATGACAATAATATAAGAGAAAATGCCACAACACTATAAGATATTAAGAGCCTGTCCAAAGAAATGAAACATGATCTTAGTGCAACTTGAGATGACGGGACCAGAACAATGAACTCAATGAGCATGTTTGCTCTCACTGTGATTCCATTAACATTTTGTAGGGATGAGTGATCCATCAGCAACTACATTGGTATCGATCTGATAAAAAAACAAAAAAAAAACATGGTCGATTCAAACAACGGATATTTATTTCAAACTTGTTGCCATTTATTTCTGGGTTGTAGGAAAGGAGGTTGTTGATTTAACAGTGATGCAGCACAGGATTGTGGGAGTTTAACTGAAGCAGAGAAGGTGTGGAGGAGAAAGCACAATGCTTTTCCCTCCTCCCCCCAAAGCATTGAAAGGGTGGGAAAATATAATATTGGTAAATATTAGTTATTGGCCATAACAGCAATGTTTATAACTCAGGTACTGACAAACTGTCATATGGGTGCATCTCTAACATTTCATGAAGAAGTGCAACATTTCTTTGCACACACAGGTTGTTCATTCCTCACTCAGACAGGAGCATTTATCTCCAAATCATGATAGGCCAGGAATCCATGAAGAACTCAGAATTCTCAACTGGTTCCCCAGTTAAACAAATAAGAAAAAAAAAAAAAAAAAAAAAAAAAAACGGCTCACCACAAGATTCAGACCGACTGGTTATTTCTTGACTGAGGAGCCCTATACACTGGGCCTAATTGGTCACCTAACTCACTACCAGCAGCTTTGCTGGTTACCATTAAAGAACAGAATCCAAACAGATCCCTGTCTGAGGCATGACGTAGAGGAAGAAGTGAAGGCGCTCTGTGTTCACTTACCTTATCTGGAACAGAATCCATGACAAGGTCACCGTACATGTTCATAATCTACAGAAAGCACATCATGTAACCCATGAGATGAATCCATAAAAATCAAATGGAGAAACATAAACATTCATATCAAAGATGAAAAGACACTCCATAGATACAAACGTTAGTGAAAAATTTTATAAGTGAATATGGCAGACTCGTTTTTACTCAACACAGGCAACACACGTGTGCTTCCTTCCTAAACACCACTGAAGTGTCTGAACGAAACAAATGAGCCTGTGGTTTCACTGCAGACACCTTTAACCATGTCTGTTACTGTGTTGTGTAATATGCAGTAGTGCTGTACCTGGTCATTGAGCCAGTTCTGACCATACAAAGTGCCCAGGTCATCCATGGTCAAAACGTGGCGTTTATAGTTGACTCTGAATGTTTTAGCCACGGCCGATCCGGATGAACGCTGGAAGGTCTGAATGAGATGCTGGACCGTCGCTTTCCTTTTAAACAGCCACATGATATGGAAATCAGTGTCATTCAATAAAAATAAAGCAGGAGGCTCACAAAGATACTTTTAAAAAGTGTATGCTGTTTTTAGCTTAGTATTCAACTTCAGTCAGTTTATCAGATCAGCTTCCACTTTGCACAGCCATTTACAGTTTTTGTGTAGATGGGATGTTCATCACACACACACACACACACACACACACACACACACACACACACACAGGAGGTTAGCAGCATCTCTGACCTGTGTGGCTGTGAGAAGCTCTCATGGAAAACATCCTGAAGTTTTCCCACGACATCATCGACATGGATGGGAATCAAACTGCCATACTGCTGCAGAGACTCTTCAAGAACGCCTAGCCGAGACGAAGCAACAATCACTCAGCTCGCATAGACTGCCTTCCATTTTACTCCATCCAGGCAGGTCATCCAATCAAAAGCCCAGGACTGACTGTTGATGTATTTTCAGCAGCAATCACAGAAAACAGGACCAACATCTGTTCTTTTGTTCAAAGATCATCCTATTAGCAGCTGAACTCGCATTAAATTTAAAGGTGACTTATTTTGCCTCCCTTGAACAGGTGGGCCATACAAAACACATTCATTACATGTTTTGCACAAAACCATTCTTGGATGACGAAGTTTTAGTCTTCTCAGTTGGGCCTATTTGGAGCTTGTCTCAGAATGAGTTGTCCAGTGTCTTGTTGCTTAAATCCAAATGAGTTGCTGCTGGCCACGCCCCCAAATTCATGTTTACACATTTGCAGTCATTCAAAGAGAATGGCTGCAAGCAGATGCACAGTTATACAGCCGTACATTTTTGACCTCAAGTCAGATCCAAAACCAGAAGAAGTAAAATGTCCTACACAGCCAACAAGAATGAAGCAGCAGTTTGCAAATGGTAAGCAAACAACAAAACTTATCTTTTCCAGCAGCTGCTGTACCACTGTAAAACGAGCTGACAAAACATGCAGAATAGGGCTGCTAGGTGATGGCTGGGCTCGGCTGAGGTTGCTACGTAATGGAGCAGTGCCCATCAGTCGGGAGGTTTTTCAAAGAGCTCGTTTGCCAGACACCAAAAAACATGAACTTATTGCTAAAAAACGTCTGGGCGTTTATTTTAAGCTCTTGGGTTTTTAGGAGTTGAGACCAAAATCCAAGTATAAAAATATGCAAAAGCTGAAATTTGCACTACAGGTCCCATTTAAATGGTTACAAAACATTTACATGGTGATATTTCAACAGGAGAATTCAGCTGCCCTCCATACCGGTTATATATTTTGTGTGTTCTTCACTTAGAGCCACTTCCATCGGTCTCACTCCCACTTCCCGTCTCAGTTTCTCATCTTGCTTGTCTGAAGGGCCGTTTAACTGCAGATCTGTCAGAGAAAAGGAAACATTTAACACACTATTTCACTTCAAAATGGAATATGAAAACAAGCATACAGGTTTAACAAAACGTATTAAGTCATAGCTTCTCAATTCCAGTCATCAGCCCCCCCTGCTCTGCATGTTTTAGATGTACCTCGAGTCCAGAGGTGCTGATTCAAATGATTGCATGACCTGCTGCAGAAGCCTGTTAATCACCACATATTCAATCCAGGTGTGTGGCAGAAGGGAAACACCTAAAACAGGGGTGTCAAACTCCAGGCCGCAAGGGCCACTGTCCTGCAGTTTAAGATGTGCCACAGGTACAAAACACTGGAATGAAATGGCTTAATTTCCTCCTCCTTGTGTAGATCAGTTCTCCAGAGTCCTGCTAATGACCTAATTATTCTATTCAGGTGTGGTGCAGCAGAGGCACATCTAAAAGTTGCAGGGCAGTGGCTCCAGGACTGGAGTTTGACACCTGTGACCTAAAACATGCAGGGCAGTGGGGTGTGAAGACCGGAATTGAGAAACGCTGTATTAAGTATTAGGGATGCATGACATATCGGTATTAATATCAGTATTGGCCGATATTAGCTATTTTTTAAACATATTAGTATCAGTCCAGTAAATAAAACTAAACCAATATTAATAATCGGCATTTCCATCTTATTGCCGTTTGTTTTTACAGGGGGCCGGGGGAGTTGGCTATATGATACTTGTTTGGTCATGTGACAGTGTGTAATGGTAATTATTTGTTATTAGCCATAACAGCAATATTAATATTGGCCCAAATCGGTATATAGAAAGTAGTGCACAAAGGAGCCTTATAGGAGCTGCTTCCTCCCAGCAGCTGTTAGACTGTGGAAGGGTCAGAGCTCTGAACATGGCTGGCGTGTGGATAATAACTTGTACTGTTCTTTACTCATTTTTTTATAACAGCTCTGCTGTTATTGCACGTGTTTTTCTGCATTGCTGTGCTGTATTTCAAACAATCTGATGTCTTTGGATGTTCACTACACATCCACATTATGTACATTTAAAAATGTAATCCTCTTCAGTTGCACATCTCTTGGATAGCGAGTATGATATTCCTACTCTAAAACCTACCTAGTATGTTGTACGGTACATTATTATTACAATTATTATTATTGTTAATCTCGTTTTTTATCTGTTTTTAACACTTGGAACTTTGCACACTTTTGTGTCAACCTATATGCCTGATGCTGCCGTTACATCTGAATTTCTCCTTCCTGCTTCCCAGAGAAACGCTGATCCTACAGCTGCCTGTCCCTTTATTGAACCGAGTCGTTCAACCCTGTCCCACAGAGAGAGAACGGATCGTATTAGATTTGAAGCTGTCCTGTGTGTGTCTGTGTGTGTGCACTGATTTCTGTGTAGCAGTTTTACTAGTGACAGAAACATGAGATAAATTCTGCATTTGAACATGTGTACCTGTTAACTGCTCCTCTTGGCTGTCATCCCCTTCATCTTTGTGATAAGGTCTTTTTGTCCTCTTTTGCCTGCTGTACGAACTGTACTTTTGCCCTCTTCGACCCCACTGGGGCCCCCCCGTGGTGATCCAGCGGGCCCTCTGCCGCCAGCTCTTCCAGTGCTGGGCCAGCTGGAACCCCAGGACCTTGTGGGAGCGTATGCGCCACAAGCGTCTGAGCCTCTTCTGGGCCCGGTAGATGTTGAGCCGGGATCCAAAAAAGCCATGGACTTCAGTCTGGGAGACAATGTTCTCTACACACGGCTCACCGAGTTGTTCTGCCCCATGTTGTGGTCCATGAGCCTGGGGCTGTGGTAGTCGGCTGTATGGGATGGACTGACAGGGAAAGTCTGGGACTTCCCACTCCTCCTTTTCCTGCTCCTCACTCTCTTCCACCTCATCCCCATCTTCCTCCTCTCCATTGTTCTCCCAGCCTTTGCCCTCCAGCTCCTCTACATCATCTTCATACAGATTGTTGACTTCTTCCTCATCACCAACAGCTTCAATCTCATCTGGCCCGTCCTCTTCCTCGTCTTCTACATACTCTCCTGTCCACAGTTTGTCTTTCTGGCCCAGTCTGAGGTGCATGGGGCTGGATACACTGTGACCTGACACGGGTACAATGAGGTGGTCTCCAGGAATCCCCCCTAAATAAAACACAAGAAAAATAAAATAAGTCAAAACATTCAGCTTTCCATCGAGAAACAAAAAAAAAATCTTAAAGCTGATTTTACATGAACAAAAGCAGATCAACCAGCATTTTCCAGTCTGGTTTTAATGGTCAGAGATCAGTCACTGCTGCTACAGCTGACAACTGGTCTTAATGATGTGCTGCTTTACCTGGAAATCTTTCAGAACTAAATGGACTCAGTGAATCACACCATATGTTTAGACAAACTCAGGATTACCGACTTTGGTCCAGAGGATCTGACCTGATAAAAACTATTTAACACAGAGAATCCTCTGTGTCCAAGCAGAGGGCTAAAAATCGGACTTTCCAGAAATGGAGAAAGTTTTGTCCCTGAGCTTCCATTTGGAAGTAATGGTCTACATAATTTGAGCAAAACTGCATCTGTGCACAGGTGATACAATCCACACACCTGCTCATTCTGCAGCACAGGTGAGAACACAACTTTGACATTTTTAAATTGGATTTAGAGCACCCAATAAACAAAGGCTATGATTTTATCTAAGACAGGCTTGAAAAACTTTGACAATTTTTACACTTGATGACATGATTTAAAGGGTGTCCTTCTGGTGACATGGATTGATGGAAAACTTGTTCAACTCAACATGAAAACTGTTTGTTATTTTAAAATAAACGGTTATTGGACATCATTAAGCATCAGTAGACAACAACATTGGTAAGGTTTTATTAAACTACCAGGATACCTCAGTAAGATACTTTCACCTCGTCTTTGACTAATTCTAGCAAAACAGCATTTTCCTTCTGTGCACCACAGACAGTTCTTAAATATCAACTTTGTTGTCTTTTTTTCTACCAAAACTACATTTATTTCCACAAAAAAACTTAATATCTCAATAACTTATTTTTGAGAATGTCTGCTTATTAAGAGCAAAGTTAAACTGAAGTTAAATTTCTTGACTGTGCACTCAAACTGAGCCAATAAACCTGATTCTGATAAAAAAAAAAACACACACACACACACACACATCCAATAATAATTTTTAAAATATCATTCAAACGGATCCCTGTGTTGTTGTAAAGATGTGTTGTGTATTATTTATGCGTTTTACACAGTGCTGCATTGTGAGGGTGCAATCTTGGCCTGGGAGATTCCTGCTCTCAATGGGACTTCTGGGTTAAATAAAGATAGAATAACACAACTGTGAAACATGCACAATAACAGAAAACGTGAAAACAATATGGCACAAGTTAGGAGGTTGTATAGAGCTTCTGGTAGTGACATCCAGGATTATCTAAAGTGCCCACCTCCTGCAGTGCTGTCCTGCCCCACAGCAGTCAGCCCCAGGTCCCCCTGCCAGCGGTTCTGGGCCAGGCTACCGCCATTGTCTCGCATTGTCCACGGACAGCCCACAACCTGCGCCAGCTCGTCACCTGCAAGCAGCAAACACACGCTGCATTAGTACTGGAAGCAGAAATGACCGTTAGTGTAAGCATGTGCAATCTGTCTGTTCAAATTTATGAAGTTGCTGTGGTTAAAAAAATTCTCTGACATCTAAATAGGAAAAATGATGTAAAGACAGATTATCATAATTCCTCACAGAATTTCAACAATAGGACACTTGTTGCTGAGATTCTGGTCTGACCAAACCAGGACAAATAAATGAAATAGTTAATGCTAACTTAACCATGAAAAGGTCTGATGGTTAACATTTAGCTGCAATTATTACTGTAAAAGCATTTTGAACACATTTTTGTTTCAAGACAACTTTTTTTTTCTCACTGTCTTCAAAAGTGAACATTTCATAACTGACAGAAAGCCATTTGTCACCTATCGCTGAATAAACGGACTGATACAAGTCAGCTAACTAATATTTAAAATTGATATTAAAACAGGTCGATCTTTCATCAAAACTTGTTAGTTACATATTTCATGATGAACTCCGCAAAAACAACTGACTATGGGTCATCCTTGTACCGTAAAATAAGAAACAAACTGCTCCAAAACGCTGGTGCCTCTCAATTTTTTTCATTTACATTCATGATCAAACAATGAATGTTTTTTCATTGCTCTTGAAGAAAAAATCGCTGATCTTCGCTAGCATATCTAATATTGCTTAACTATATCTAAAAAGGTTGGGTTGCATAACTTTATTATTTGCAGCTGCACGCCACATGCACATAAATGCAGGTTTGAATCTTGGTTGATTCTTCATGGTGATGAAGAACCAGCAGTGATGAGCAGAATGTGTAAACACTAATTACCATGTGGACCTCTTCCAGACGTGGAATGTTACCTGCACAGCGGTTCGTACAGGTTTTAGTCGCTGGATAAAGTGAGCACCAAAACTCAGATTTAAAACACTTAGAGAGCCCTTTATCGGTGAAACGGCGGCGTGTTTAAACGGCTAAACACCAAGAACTCATTCAACAGTCCACCTCAATGCTACGCTGAGCGCGCACAGAGCTAGCAACGATAGCTTCAAAACGTAAGATAAAATCCCACAACTTTGTCTGAAAAAGCTGTTTTTATCCGGGAACATAATTCGTCGACGTTATTTACATCACAAGGAGAATACAACATGAACGTAATTCAATACCAATAGTCCATTGATAATTTATTATATACCCGTGCAAACGTGTTAGCTGTTAGCAACGTTATCTTAAGCTAGCTAAGCATTTAGCATGCTCCAAGAATTGTATGAAAAAGCCAGCGGGTGCATGCCTCAACCAGCTGGATACAGCGATAATGTTCTTACCCTTCAGTCTTAGACTTTCTGACTGAATACTGGACGTATTTCCTTTTAATATTTTAAAGCACAAACACAAACTTTAGCTGCTCTTTAGCCTCATTCAATTAAAACAGTGTAGCCCAGCCACAATTCGGCTCCTTCTTCTTCGTGTCCTTCCTTTTTTCCGTAAAGAGTTGCAACTCCCATAATTTCACATTAGCGCCACCTAGTTGTAAATAGCGAGCCAGAAAACATTACTCTCTATTGATTGGGCGTCTGGGTATTCTGAAGAAGTCTCTCTTGGAAGGTTCGCCCTGAAATTTTTTCTTCGCTTTCGATAGCAGGACGATGAAGGATTTTAGTTTAGCAGTTCCTAAGCATATCACATTTAACTGTGTATCTGTTCTATATCTCTTTACATGCTCTTATAAACTAAGTAAAGCGGATTTTATGCTGCCTCCGAATCGGTTGAATGATATGCTAAGATTAAAAGGAAATCCTAATGAAAAAATCTGAAGTACTTTAGAAAAATGAAAAAGTACAGTGTAGTATTTTTACTATACTACTTTTTACTTTGACTTGAGTAATTTTATTGTGAAGTATTGCTACTCTACTTGAGTACATTTTTTTTAATTCTCTACCCAATGAATTAAAAACAAATATGTTTTAACCAAAACTTCACCAGACAAAGACACAAATCTGAATTTTTTTGTTAAAGTTTCAAAAGTTTTATATTGAAAGAAAGTTATTTGGAAAAACTTTATTTTGCTTTATTTTGTTATTTTTTACTTATATGAATTATTGGCATTTTGGTCCTTAAAATGCCAAAATTTCCACTTAACTTTACATTTTGGTCCATCTAATAATGGACCAAAATGTCCATTATACAGTACTTGTATGGTACAATCAGTACTTGTTATGGTACTGATTGTACCATGACAAGTACACTTGTTATGGGAACATTCCTGGTCATTATTAAAAAACAAAGAAAATAACCACCCGATTTACAATAATATTTATGTGGTGAATTTATAGAGGTAGATATTGTTAATCTAAAAGCTTTCAGATTAAAAATAAACAAATTTAAACTATTTGTTTTCTGAACATGATATAAAACAAAGAAACTTTTTTTCCCCTCCCCATTAAATCATACTGAATTTTTCCTGTTTTAGGTCAGTTAACAAAATTATTTCTACTTCCCAGAAACAAACATCCAAATAAGAAATAGTTTTTCAGAATTCTCTATTAATTTCTTCATATTCAGAACCAAGACTTTTTTGATTGGAGAGAATCATGCATGATCCAAAGTCATGTTTGCTGATTTTATTGTTGTTTTTATTATTTGAAATTCTATTAGTTTATACTTAGATTGGTTGGATATAAACCAGAGTGTAGCTGATGAAACCATTTCAGGGATCGACAGAACAAAAATGTGTTGATGTGTGTGTGTCTGCTCATACAGTTAGATTCCTGGTGGTGGCAGTAGAGACCATTCAAATGTTCCTTTCTATAATACAGAGAGTTATATTGTAGATGTCTGTTATATACCGTGACGGGATGACAGTAGTTTGATTGTTCAGTCCTGGGCTTTGTGGTTATTGAGGAGACTCATGACCTTGTTTTCCTTAGCATTTTGAAGGGAGAACTGCTGGGATGTTGGAGTCACTTCTATTTCCTGTCCAGTCTTTTGGTCTATCTTTAAAGTGAGAACTGTGTCCATATCCTCAACACAGCGTTGTGTCCCAGGGCCGCCCTTTGTCTCTGCTCTTCTTTGTTGTGTTCAAAGACAAGGTTTGAGTATGAAGTGGTGGGCAGCAGCATCTGCTTTGAGGGATCAACTTCCCAATTTGGCTTTTTCAGAAGATGTGTTTCTGTTGGTGTTTTCAATGCATGCATGGAGCAGTTTGCAGCTGAGTGCAAAGGAGAGTCTGTTCCTCTATGGTCATGGGATGTGGAGTGAGAGAATGTGCTGCAGGGGGCTGGCCCGGCTTCAAGATGCCTTCAAGATCAGATGAAGAACGTCTTCTTCCAGGTGGAGTTCAGAGTAGAGCTTCTCTGTTCCGAGAAGTCAGTTGGCTACACCGTCTTTACATTTACAATTTTTGCTGCCACCAACACTGTTCTTTCTTTATGTGGTTCATAGAAAGTACTCCTAGCCCAGTGCCTCTGTCTGTCAGTATCTCTTTCCTGACTTGTAAGTTGGTAGGTAGATACCGTTGCTGCTCTTCATGAACCAGGTTCTGCTGGAGGTCATACTGGTTAATGGGAGTTGTTCCTCTCCACTGTCACACTATCCTTGCTCAGAATGAAGAAGTGCATCAACGTTGGCTTAGGCAGCCTCTTTATTGACATTCTATCAGACTACTGCTGTGTGAACTGAATTATATTAGATAATCATTAGATTAACATACATATTTAATCATGTATGAATTATTGATGATTAAGCATATCTCAAAAATATCCACTCCAATGTACAAAAACCAAAATAAATGACTTTAACTTCCAGTTTGAACATGGTGTGTCTCACCATGTGCAAAATAGCACATGTGAAACGTACGAATTAAACTTTTTAGAAGGAAAAATCAAATTCACAACACACATGGTGAAATACACCATTTGCTATTTTGCAAGCAGCATTTGTCCCAAATATGAACAACAGCAATTTAATGAGTGTGATTTTTTTGCTTTTTACTAATTAGCAAAATAAAGTATAAATATAATGCTTTGTTTTTTTTTTTTATAAGTATGACTGATTTATAGGGAGCTGTGAAATTGCATAGCAAAAATAAACAAATAGATAAATAGTACTGACATATTTTAAAATGTGTCACCATATCTAGAGCACCCTCATCAGCCAAGCCAGCCCCGATCAATTCAAAACACCCACTAATATAATAACCTATAAAAGCAGGTTATATAATATATGAAAGCTGTTGCCGTACTTTGAAGAAACACCGGAGTAAGCAGAACTTTACATGCTTACTCTTCTAACTACTATAATGTCCAAATGAAATCTAGCTCTTAAATGAATGTTTGAATGTGAATTTGGTGAGATGGTTTGGAGTGCCCCAGACACTTTAACCCTTCTTTTTCTCCAGGGGCCCCAATATAACTACCGCAAAACATGTTAACTCTCCCTGCTTTTTAATCTCGCACTTAGACTAGGTGGCCCTTCTTCACTTTTTTGTGGTGAAGGTACCCTTTGCCCATCCCCCAGCGGTCCAACACACATATACCGTCTTGTTACCCACTCCACCCCCTGTTGGGTGCTGGATCGTAGAGTGGGGTGGGTGGATTATGTGAGTGTGAGACTCGCAAAAGGCCTGCCATGGTCTTTCTCTGTGTGACGGATGGCTAGGAGGTTGAACAGGCCTGTTTTGCATGAAAAGAGAAGGCAGCAGGGGGAAGAATAGAGGTTTATTGAATGAGGCCTGTCACCCAAAACCACCCTTGTGCTCCAAACCCTTACACCAACCCTTCATCCATTCCTTCATCATTTCAGCCCTCCTCCTCCCTTGTTCTCCCTCCACATTGCCTACCCATTCTCCTTTATTTGGGGGTTTCGTTGGACCATATTCACTAGCCCTTTCTCACCCTTGAATCTACTCCCCACCCCCATTTTGCTGCCATCCTTACTTCTCCTTATTTTATCCTACTTAATTTCTGTTCATTCAGATTTCCCCTTCTTTCCATCAAGCTGTTTTCACCTTTCGCAAGGTTCCAAAGCATTTGAATCCTCTCATTATCTTGCGGGTATGCTGAATAGGGATCCATTATGATAATCCGATAGTCAGAGTTCTTTAACACTAAAAGAAGGCAAGTGACTTGATGCTGTCATGAAGAGAAAATCTACACTTTGAGTCAACGGGAGATATTATGGCATCATTAAAAAGTTGAAGATCTCTACCTGACTTTTAGCCACCAGTGAGCAGGAAACTGTTAAAATAGACTGACAGAGTCTGTATAAAGCCTAATAATTGTTAGTACTATAAACATTTATGTCTAAAATGTAAAAAAAAAAAAAAAAAAAAAGTATCTCAGACAATAGCAGCAGCATACATTCTCAGCTCTATGGTGTTTATTGATTTCATCTTAAATTGCAGGTGGCTGCCATTTTAACTAGTTCATCTTCAGGACCTTCTGGGACTATTTGGTATTTCCACCACAGGAACACTGTTGTCAAAGTCTAAACTTTTTAAAAGCATTGTTATGATTTCATCTTCCATTTATCACACCGAGTCAAAGAAAAAACCCCTTCTAAAATAAACAGAGGCTCCAGATCCTTAAGAAGTGGGCCGTCTCTTATTGTGCTCATTTGGTTTTCAGTCACTGTCTCTATGAAGGTCCAAGGATCAGAATCCCACAAGGTGCATGTAACAAAATCCTTTGCTTTAATCACCTTGAATGGTGCTCCAGAATAGGCCTGTCACCATAACAAATTTTGCTGGACGATAATTGTTCCGGAAGTTATTGCGATAAACAATAATATTGCTGAGAACATTTTTAAGTAATATAATGGCAATGGCAAAATAATAATGCAAAAGCACATTGTAAAAGATCGGTAAACTTTAAATTATAATGAATATTTAACACTGGAACTGGAAGACAATATCCAAAATAAATGAACAAAACAAAAAATAAAATGAATTTTGAAGTCTTTGTAAACAAAATTGTCCTTCAGAGTTGAGACCAAAGCACAAAACTAAAGACTTTTGTCACCCAGTTTTTGGTAGAAAGAGAGAAAAAAAGATAGACAATGAATCATTTGTTTAAATTCATTATTCAATAAATTTATTTATTGGTTATTGTGACAGGCCTACTTAAGAACAAAGAAAAAATTTGTGCAGCTTGTGCTTAATTCATTATTTTCCAAAGAGATTTGAGTGGGGGTATTCTTAGACTTAAATCTTTGTTTATTCATGTCTAAATTCATTTCTGTCTCATGCATGTCTTGCAAATCATTTTATATTTTAGGTTCAGAGGTGAGTAGAGAATTTTGGAGTAGAGAATCCAAACATTGTACTTAAGTCAGAGCAGCATTTCAACATTTCAATTTCAATTTCACTCAAGAAAAAGGAAAAAACTCTAATGACTGGAAGAAAACAATGTCAAGCATGGTTGCAACTGATTTGGATTCAGTTCTGATTTTTCACACGTGATACCTAACAGTTAATACACACATATTCAGAAATGTAATACAGTCCTTGTTACCTATGTGTACTCTACACATTTAAATGAATGTCTCCGTTGTGAAAGAGGCCACAACCTATACTGCTCTAGTAGTAAGAGCAGTGATTCTTATAATACAGATTCCAAACCAGGCCTGGACTAAAAGTCCAGTAAATGTAGATCTACTCTATGCTTCATCTTTAACACACTCTAAGCTAAATCTCAGTCAAATTGCAATAAACTATTGTAACCAAAATAATTAGAAATAACAACAATGTGCTTAATTTATAAAGATTTATTTATTTATTTAAGCTGTGATTGCACACAAATAAATGGAGCAGAAAAAAACAGTGAATATGTCAGTGAGTCATAATAATAAGTCCTAGTCAATTAAAACAGTTCATTGACTGGGTCAGGAGATGTTGTTAGCCTAGCAGCTCAGCAAATATCTCACTGAGAAAAACTGTAACAAGACAAGTTGATTTGTATAGAACATTTCAGCAACAAGGCAATTCAAAGGGCCAAACATGAAAAAAAAATACACAAAACATCAGATAAGGAAAGTAATAAGAAGTTAGAATACAGTCTAAAATTAAGCTAGGTTTTAATTATTAAATGGAGGAGGTTCTAAGCAAATAGGTTTTAAGCCTTGATTTAAAGAACTTCTGTGTTTAAGTTGTTCTGTTTGGTTTAGAGACGGTGGCAGTGAGAAGCAGACAGGAGGCAGAGCTGGAGGGAGCAGAGATGAAGATGCTCAGGTTCTCTTTGTTAGCAACCTGATGGATCAGATCAGGAATGAATACATCAGAGGAACAGCTCATGTCAGGTGTGTTGAAAATAAAGTCAGAGAAGCCAGACTGAGATGATTTGGACGTGGAAAGAGGAGAGACAGTGAACACATCAGCAGAAGGATGCTGAGGATGGAACTGCCAGGCAGGAGACCTATAGGAAGACCAAAGAGGATGGAGGGATACAGGATAGGAAGTATGAGAGAAGATTATTATCTTACACACTTAAGATAATAAGTGGTGTCCCCACTAGTTTCTATCTTCAACTGGCAAGATTTGGGGTACAGAGTACAACCCTGGGCTCGAACCCAGGACCTTCTTGCTGCGAGGCAGCAGTGCTACCAGCTGCATCACTGTGCAGGAACATGCAGATATTAAATAAGAGCTCCCCCAGGATGGAACCATTGGGAGCCCCACGTGCAACTTCTGTTTGTTCCAACAAAAGTTACCAGTCTCTGTTCTTTAAGGAAAACTCAAACTAATGAAGTACCCTACCAGAGAGTCTGTCCCAGCTCTGCATTCACTTCAATAACGTACCATGATCAACAGGGTTGAAAGCTTTGCTGAGGTCCAAGAGAACCAGCACTGTGGTTCTTCCACAGTCAGTATTTATGTGGATGTCACTGAACATCTTGACGAGGCCAGTCTCCACAATGTGATGATCATGGAAACATCAAAGTGGTTGGTCATTGTTTAGAAGCTGTTTAACTGTTCAAACACTGCTTTCTCAATAACCTTGCTGATGAATAGAAGTTTGGAGATTGTTACGTAATTTTGGATTAGTGACTTGTTCTTTTTTCAGCTTTGGTTAATAAGCCTGGGGGGAAACGCATGATGAGAGGGACGAGTTAAAGATCCTCAGTAGAGCAACATGTGTGCTTACGAAAGACTTCTTATGGCTGTCTGTGCCAACTGTTTGAAAAAATAAAGTACTTCTAGGAGTATTTACAAGGAAAATGGAAAGGTATATCTGGCTGATCTAGTTTGTTTTGCGGGTGTGACATAGTAACTCACCCAGAGCTCCCGGTCTAACCTGCTGGGAAACAAAACTTAAAGTCACCAGGTTCGCGGCTGCATTTCGGTATTTCTCTGACTCTTAAGTCATCTTCACCACACCTGCCCAACATGTGCCACTTGATGGGACACGAGTTGAAACCAAACGGTCAGAGTCACCAGACCAAGAGGGATGTCACAGATCACTGGCAACCTCACTGGGCCCAGTGGGAACTCTCTGCTGAAAACGGTCTGCTGTGCCATTTGGAGGTCAAGAGAAGTCACTAGAAGTACCTTTTACTGTTTCAACATTTATACATTACCGATTGTAAGTATTGGTTTCAGCAGCTCTATGTGTGAATAAAACACATTTGGAAAGGTTTGTTACTCCTGCTTGAATTTGTACATTTATAGATATTTTACTTACCTAAAATATCTGGGTTTGTAAATAAATTAAGTTATACATTTGTTTGTCTGATTACATAATTTTCACAAATGAAATCAGATGTTATGATCACACTGTTGCTTAAGCAACCTTTTTACTTAAACACCTTTTATTCTTGAACAATTGTTGCATATTTAGATAAGGTAAGGCAGGTAAGGTAATTTTATTTATATAGCACATTTTCAGCAACAAGGCAATTCAAAGTGCTTTGAATTACCTTTATTTCAGTGTAAATCTAATGAAGTGAATTAATTTTACTCTTTCTTAAGTCCAATTTTATGGCTACTCAGGTAGTCCTTCAGAAATATACAATTAATCTTCACTTATTTTAGGTGAAGTGCTATTAAGATATTAGAGTTGTTTTCTGGAAGCCAGTAAATAACTATCTATGATGAAGCCAGTGATGTGGAGTGAGGTCAAAGGTCAGAAAGGCAGCAGCAGACAAGAAGTCATGCTACCAAGTTAGAAAGTCATAATTTGAGACTTGGGGACATTGCTGTTCGCTCACATTTATATATAAGCAATAAATGTAATTTAATTATGTGTTAAAAATTAATGCCATCAATACAAAATCTTTGTATTGTCAAACGTTCAAAATCTCACACCATTTCTCAGAAATTATATCTTAGGAAAAGAGCTAAAAAAGCACAAATAGAGGCATGGAGGAAGGATAGCCTGCAGAATTATAGTCTGCAGAACTTCAGGTAACATTGGAATAACTCTTTTCATACTATTTATATCAATGGTCTTAAACCCCTGTCCTCCAGGGCTGACTGATGTCCAGCAACCTTTAGACGTCTCTCCACTTCAGCTCACCAGGCACCAATGCTAACTCATTAGCTGGCCTGCATACTACAGAGGCAATTTCACTGTTTAGTTCAAGTGTGTAGGACAGGGGTGTCAAACTCCAGTCCTCAAGGGCCACTGTCCTGCAGTTTAAGATGTGCCACAGGTACAAAACACTAGAATGAAATGGCTTAATTACCTCCTTCTTGTGTAGATCAGTTCTCCAGAGTCCTGCTTAATTATTCTATTCAGGTGTGGTGCAGCAGAGGCACATCTAAAAGTTGCAGGGCAGTGGCTCCAGGACTGGAGTTTGACACCTGTGGTGCAGGACTCTGGCCCTTGAGGAAAGCAGTCTGAGACCACTGATCTATATTTATACTTCTAATCTCAGTTATAGTGAAAAGTAGGTAAAACTCAGTACACAAAGTGACCATTGATCATTCAACATTTCACTATCAATATGGTGAAAAATCTGGCAGTTTTTGAGATATAAATAAAACAGCTATGTATTCTACTTGTCTCTGGAACGATTTTGTCCATCACTTGTTTTGATTTCATGGTGTCTTGTTGGACTTAAATGTCCGTTTCTCAGTTTTCTTTAGTACTGTAGGACGTAAAAAAAAAAAAAAAAAAACCTTCAAACTAATTCTTTAGCTTGCTAATTAAATATTTAGTTTGAAACTGATATTTATTAATGAATTAACATGGAAAACGTGATTTTAAAAATGAACCCCCATTTCTTTTTCTTATGACAGACTAAATAACCCAAACTATTGCTGTTATTTTTTGACTGTATATTGGCATCCGATAATATACAGCTACTGTCAAACACCTACCTTTCTTAATGAGAAAATGTAATAAAAGGGATTTGCTTATTAGTTATTGTTATCAGAAAGCAGATTTGAACATGTGAACATAAACTGTAGGCCTGCTTGAGCCTTTGTATTTAATGGGTTTGAAGTACTTGATGGTTAAAGTGGAAAAAGTATAACTTCTAAAGTGGTTTGTTTTAAAGTAATCAAGTAAAGAAAAAAAATCTTGTTTTGAGAATGAACAATGTGGAAAAACATCTTCTGCAAGTTACTCTTAAATATGGGGTCTGTGCCCCCTCCCCATGACACCAGGATCGCCCCGCGGACGGGACGCCTCCTTTCCCCAACTCAGTCATCAACAAGTGTCTCTGCAGCGTCGGAAGCTATTCACATTCAAATGGCCCTCTGGAGCTTTTCGCTTTCCCATTGGTTCCTGCTGATGTGCAGCAGCACAGAGTTGGTCTGTTTGAGCTCCGGGGCAGATGAGTCGCTTCAGTGTGTGATGCTGGGGCCGTTTGACAGCTGCTGGACGTGGAGTTCACACTGCTTCAGTTTAGACAAAACCCACAAACCTGAAGTAGAGAAGTAATGACATCCCCAACAGCATCACACGTAAAGTAGAAAAGGTGGATCTTGCTGAGCTCGTTTTGTTTCCCGGGTGTGACGTGGGTAATTAGCAACTTAATTTAAGTCACCCGGTCTAACCTGCTGGGAAGCAAAAGTTCAAGTTACCGGCTGCATTTCACTCACTCCAAGTCATCTTTAACTCATCTGGCCGACATGTACAGCTTGATGGAACACGAACTGAAACCAAACGGTCAGCCTCAGACTCATCAGACCGGGATGTCACCGATCACCGGCAACCTCACCGGGAGTATGGGGACCAATGGGAACTCTCTCCCGAAAACGGCATGTCCACCTGGAGGCGACCCCATGGATAAAGTCAAGAGGCCCATGAACGCTTTTATGGTGTGGTCAAGAGGACAGAGGCGGAAGATGGCTCAGGAGAACCCCAAGATGCACAACTCCGAGATCAGTAAGCGACTGGGAGCCGAGTGGAAACTTCTGACCGATGCTGAGAAGCGGCCGTTCATCGACGAGGCCAAGAGACTCCGGGCCGTCCACATGAAGGAGTACCCCGACTACAAATACAAACCCCGCCGCAAAACCAAGCCGCTGCTGAAGAAGGACGCTCAGGTGGGCAAGTATCCACTGTCAGCAGGGAACCTACTGACGGCAGCGGCCCAGAACCAAGGCGGCAGTCCCCGGATGGAGGGCTACGGCTGGGCTCCCACCGGGGGCTACACCGGTATGCAGAACGAGGCGCTCAGCTACACGCAGCAGCTGCACCGGTACGACCTGTCCGCTCTCCAGTACCCGCCCGCGATGACGGCGGCGCAGACGTACATGAGCGGAGCCAACTCCTACAGGTGGGTGCTCCTCTGTCCGCCTCTCGCCACAGCAGGCAGGAAAATCATCTACTCAACTCTGAACTAGTCCACAACTTCCACTAACAAAATAAGTCTGCCGCTTTTCACACTTTAATATATTAATATTCTCTGTGCAGGTCAATAAAATAACTTTTATATACATTTCACATAAATAGTGCAGTTAATTTACATGGCGCAAATTGAAAATACATGCCGTCTCTAAGCACTCTATACAGTTAAATCTCATACATCCCAGTGAATACTTATCAAACGGTATATAATTCTTTATTTTAATCATTAAATGTTTTTTTTATTATTGTCATACTATTTCCCAATTGTTTGCTTGTGGTACAAAATTCAGACTGTGGACCTAAATCATTTCAAATTAATTTAAAAAGTTTTTATCTTAAGCAATCCAGCAGATTACATGGAGTGTGTTAATTACTTTATAGTGTGTACTTATTTTTAATTGATGACCTTCCCCAGAAAGTTTGTCAGAATGAACCTGTCAGATTATGCTGCCTGACCACCAGGTTACTGTCCAGCTCGACTTACTGATGGATTTTCAACTCAGTCCTGATTGGTCAACTTTGAACTTATTCTTGCACAGCCTTTGACTTGAGGGCTGTTGAACTGTTTTAGCGTTACACTTCCACATGTCTGCACTTTAATTTTCAGTGCAGATGTGCCTTTCATGATTTGGATATTAAATTCACTTCCATTGTTACAGGACTTTGGCTTGAAAATGGTTTGAATTTGATGTAAAGCACTGGACCATTATTTAACAGATTTAAATGATGGCCCAGTCGGGTTATGATTCAGTCCCTGAGAGAGTTTGGAACATGGAACAGAGTTCTGTCTGTTGCCTACTTGTTATGCTGGAGGCTGTGATTTTGGGCTGGGTCCTGCCTGGAATGTTGATCAAGCGGACTTGATGACGGGCAGGGCTGCTCTGTGTGTGGCCACCCACAGTTTCTTTGAAACTATTGTCCTAAGTGATCGGAAAGCTTTGTCTTCTATTTAAATTTCCTCAAACTATAGACTGTGTGCACTGAGAAACATACGGATCTTAATCCAGCAGTGATTCTCCATTTCAGTTTTTTTTTTTTTTTTTTAAAGCCATTACTGTCTTGTACAAATTTGTTGTTTGGTGTAATATTTGGTTTCTCTATACTCTGAAGTCGCTTTCTAACATCTACAAATTCTGGCGCTCAGCCCAAAGTATGCTACACTAGTTTATTCAAGAGCTCCAGTTCAGACTGGGATTTTCTTGTTTCTCTCTAAAGTTGTGTAGAGATGC
This sequence comes from Poecilia latipinna, assembly GCF_001443285.1. Classification (NCBI taxonomy): domain Eukaryota; kingdom Metazoa; phylum Chordata; class Actinopteri; order Cyprinodontiformes; family Poeciliidae; genus Poecilia; species Poecilia latipinna. The sequence continues at coordinate 205,480 of NW_015112656.1, read as the reverse complement.
TGTTGAGTCTTTTTTGCCTATAGAAGTTGGCTGACAGAGTTTGGCTTTGATGAATAGGGAGATTTTTTAAATTTTTTTTTTTTTTTTTTTTTTTACAATAAGCACATTGGATTTTTTTACGTGGATCAAATTTAGAGAGTGGTTTTAGACATTGACTGATAAACTGTTGAAATTCTTTAGTGGAATCGGCTGGCTGAGGAATGGAAACATGCACTGGCCACAACTGTTAGAAAGTTCTTGAGGTGTAGCATACTGCTGTGATCTACAATCATTTATTAGATGGTCTTTTCCATAAAAGAATACTCATAAGAAACGTGATCCCATGTGTGAGGAATTGGAACACGTTGGATGGTCTACCTCTGAACTGACTGGCTGTTGGCAGATTTTGTGTACACTCTTCCTCCTTTGCTTGGAAATGCATCAATCATCTCCTCATTCTGGCTTCCTATTTTTGCTGTCATCTTCTAAAGACTTCAGTAAGTCTTCTATGATATCACAAATGGGGAAACAGTCATGTGTGCATGATGCTGTTCACTCAAATCTTGTGCAGAATTGTTGAAGACTTGGCAATGGAATGGATGAAGAGGTTTCTAATTGTGAGTAAATCCTGTTTAGACAGACATGAGGAATGAAGGCTTGCAGTTTGTAGGGTGTGTTGAGCTAAAGACGATCCCTGCCTTGCCTTAACACGCAGATGCAAGTCACGATTGATGCGCTATTTTCCTGGCCTATGTGGTGCAATTTCTTGTTCTGAACTGGAATTTTATTTTCAGCTCCTGCACTGTTCTACATGGCAAAAAATGTCAATTAGTGGAAGTGAAGCCACCTTGTTTCCACAGTAAAATGGAAGCTATAGACTCATAAATCGGCAAATAAAGAATTTTAATTTGGTAAAATTGAAACTAGACTTTTTTTTTTTTTTTTTTTAAATTTTTAATTTTTGGGACCCAAGTGGTTCAGAGTTCAGTCTTTATCATTCATCTTGAATGAATTTGTGTTCTTCATAGTTCTGCATTTTGTGGTTGGTACAAAATGCTGCCAAATTACATTAATACTAATATTCAGCCCATAGTGGTGCAGGTGCAAAGCTTCTCAAACTCAATGCTCTAGTTCTGATCTCTGTACCAACAAAAATAAAAGTGTGGGTTTAATTTGTTGCGTTTTCTCTCTCCTGCAGTCCCATGTCATACAGCAGCAGTCCTCAGCAGCTGAGCCCGGTGAACATGCCCATGGTGAAGGCAGAACCGGTGGCCCATTCGCCCTCAACAGGAACGCCGAACCACCACCGAGGGGCTTTGCAGGGGGATCTCAGGGACATGATCAGCATGTACATTCCTGGACCTGGAGGGGATTCCTCCGATCCCGCAACTGCACAGAGGGGCTATACCAGTGTTCAGCAGCACTACCTCAGTGGAACGGTGCCACTTACGCACATTTAGAACAGAAGTGGGAATCCTGGGGTGGTATTGGGAATGAGAAAAGCAGCTGATGCACAGGGACTTGAACAAGAGAATGACGTGAGGAGTCCTACAGGACGGAACTAGACCATTATAGCTGGTGCATGTTTTAACCTCAGTCGTTGGGTTTTGGACCATTTGACGAAACATGCCTTTGAGTCTTAGGTTAATGGTCCGGTTTGTTGACAGATGGGACCAGCACACACTGTCCCTCAACTGCTGTAGTTGCATGCGGGTTCAGGGCTTACCGCTTTAGCACCCTGGTAAAGAGTGCAAGGCTAACCTTTCCCAGCCTCTGTGGTCTTCATGACTCATTGTGGACAATCACTGGTTGACTGCACTTATTACAAAAGGTTTAACATATGCCCTGCAGCCCAGAATTTCTTGCCACAGAGTCATTCTTCAAAAAAAAAAATAAAAGCACAAATGGAGATGAGCTTTGGAGCCTCCTCCTCCCCCACCACCACTCCCTCATTTGATGTCATTAACTGTTACTGGGTCTATGATTATTCAGAGGCAGAAAAAATGCACAACTTTTTAAATCTTTTTAACTTTGTGCACTGGATTTGGCTTTCCGCTTCTTTCTCCTTTTAGATTTTTCCCAGTTGAAATCCTGTGTGCTGACGCAGCTCTTGGACAATCGGCACCAGAACTACAGGAAACGAGAGCATTCAGAGTTCCATCTGCGTTTTGCTCAAAATGTATCTGAAACATGGAGCAGGTCCTTGTTCACATCAAATCAATGGAATCCACTTTTGGATTTGAGATGTTCTATTTTCTGCATTTGAATTTTATTTGTGGTTAGTTTTTTTTTAGAATCATTCTCTGCATGTAAATATCCATTGTTCTGCCAGTGTGTTATCACTTTCCTCTGGGCTGGAGTTAAAACATTTCAGAGAAGTCATATTTCTGTTAGTATAGAATAAAAGGCTGGACAAACCTCTCCTTAAAAAATAAAGATTAATCAGTTACTATATACATATTTTTTTTCCATCATTTTTCTATGAAGTCAATGTTGTTTCTGGCAGAGCAGGAGTCCGATCAGCTTGCACACACAGGATGTCGAATGTGGTTAAAACACTTCTGCTGGAAACCAAGCAGACCCTGGGAATGAATACCAAAAGTGTTTGAAAATCACTCCTGTTACACTAATATCTGAATGTTTACATTACTACCCACATATATAAAAAGGTAACTTTTATACTGAATACTTTGTAGAGTATGTGTAAGTGTATGCAAATGCTGCATTGTAGAGTCAAAGGAAACGCTGTTGTAAATATTGTCCATATTTTTAGGCTCTAATGCAGAGTCTTGGTTGCTTTTTGATTAAAACTCTTTTATGACACACTTGTCAGTTACTTTTTTTTTTTTTTTTTTCCAGAACTAGTAAGGATCTCTTGCTGTATGTTTTATTGGGTCCTGAGCACATGCCAACTCTAATGTTGTGAAAGATGTATTATATATATATATATATATTTTTTTTTTCCAAAAGGGCAGAAAATAATTTGTGTACCATCAGGAGCTAAACAAAGTGTGAACTTGTGATGCATTTCATAATCCTAAAGATCACCCTGACTTCTCTGGTTGTTAAACTGATGTGGAAAAGTCCACAGTAATACTCATTATGGGAGAGGGCTTGGATTCTTCACAAGTTTAAAAACGTCTCGGTCTGCGAGGCGTTAAAATGTGCCGATTGATCAGAAAACCAGTGAAGTGTCCAGGTTGCCGGGTAATGGCAGTTTGGCATCCATGCAGTCCAGTGGCAGGTGAATCTAGAATGCTGTAAGTGGTGGTGGAACTGGTGCAGCTATATTTCTACCTGTACTTAACATGACGCTCATTATTTCGACTGGCAGTAATATAAATGTCCCAGCATTAAAAAAAAATGCAAGTGTCACAATAACCTGATGGCACCAGTGGCTCCTGACGCCCAGGTTTTTTGCCACTGCATGCATCTCAAATTTTGGAACAATGATGCACATCTGGTGTTGCCTTCACTTGCAGTTCTGTTTTGAACATTTATCCCAAAAAAGAAGGAAATTTGAGTTCTTATTGGCTCCTCTTTCAGAGATTCTTCATTGCTGATAAAAGGGTAGAGTGAGTTTCATGTAGTGGTCTGTGCTGCAGTGGCTCTGTTGAAGCCTCTGACTGAAAACCATCTGTAGACTTGCAGTGTTTATGAAGCATAATTTTTGCACATTCAGCTCCAGAGCTGTCCCCACAGTAGAGCAGGCTTTCAGCAGCTTGTTCAGCTGTTTCAGTGCTTGGTTGCCTCAACAGATGTTGCCAGAGGAGATTCCATCCTCCATGACTAGAAGATGAACATTGGCTTCCTGAAGTACAGTCTGCTCCGTCCCTGGTTGAAAACGGCAGCGCTGCAGATCCAGTTCAGTCTGTCCAGATGAATACAAGGTATTTTTACTTCCTCTCCCTTCATGGTAATAGCGTGTGACACTTTGAAATGTCAATTAGCCTCTTCCGCTTGTAACTCTCTGGTTGCTTTCACAGAATCTAAACCAGATTAAAAACATTTTAAAGTGTGAAAAATATTTTTAAAATATAGAAATAAATTTAACAGCACTACTGCAACAAGTTGCCACTCAGCATTTTTGTCCATACTGGATGTTTTATGTGAACATAGTTCACATAAAACACCACCAGTTTGGTTGCTTTATTTTGTCAGGAGTTATATGGTCTCATAATCTTTAGCAGACTGATAGGAAGCTACAGTCATTGCTGATAAGTCCTTCATGGCAAACTGTTAATACAGCTGCAAACTCAACTTCAGCTTTTATTGGACTGACTGTTCATGCTCCCTCTATGGTGCTTCTTCCCATCCTACAAAAAGTTTGGGTACAAAATGTTTTCCCCACACACTTTGTGAATTTTTGTGATATTAAGCATTTTCAGATCCTCCTTAGTGACCTGGTGACGACCTGTTAGATTTTGACAATAGCACTGAAAGCCATTTTATAATCAGTTAAGCTGTAAAGTCCTGGGTGCTTTCAGGTCCATTTGAAATATAACATAAAAAAATCTGATCAGATGTTCACAGCAGATTCCAGATGTGATTCCTCCAGAAAAAAAACAAAAACAAAAACAAAAAAAACTTGTGGAATATCAGAGGGTTGGTAGGAAACCACAGGAAACTGACATCAAACTATAAACCAAAGCAGAATTAGTCTAAAACTGTTTTCGACTAGATAAAATACAAATATTTTTCTAGAGTAATAACTATGAGATGTATCTTGTGTAATTTCCTGACTCCTGTAAGGCTGCATGAGTCTGAAGTGGAGGAGCTGGTTCCACAGGTTCCACTGCCTGCAGCTCTCACGGATCTGCTCCAGCCCACATTTCTTTAAGAAGAAAACACGGGTGGGGAGGTTCGTGGAGATCTGAGGGGGGTCTTATAGTGTCTCCAATGATTATTTACTTTCTTATCTTTAACCTGTTTTAAAATTCACTTTCCTCTTTTCCCTCCCTTTCCCTTTCAGCAGCCATCCTCCTCCTCCAGGACTCTCCTTAGAAAACTGGCCGTAATTGGCCGTTTCGGAGGCGCATTGTCTGTGGCTTTTCAGGCCGCAGGTGCATATAGTAAAGCCGCAGTCTCCGCTCCTCCCCTGGGCGTCTTTGTTCCCTCGCCCCGCTTCCCTCACTCCCCCACCGAGCAGAAAATTAGGGCTGCTTTCTGGGGGGCTGCGTCCTCGGGCTTAACCCTTTCATCGACCGTTGCCTTTCTCATGGAAATAGGAGGGAACCCCACACCGGCTAATCGGTCACCGAGGGGAGGGGAGAGGAGAAAAACGGAGGGCATGGAGATCAGCAGCAGGGAGGGAGAAGGAGCTGAGAACAGATGCTGAGGACACGGAGAGAGCCAGAGTTCCTCAGACAGCCCATCCTGTCTCTGCTGCTGCCAAAACCCGTCTGTAACTGCAGCATGTAATAAAGATCTGCAACACTGATTACTGCGTACAGACAGACAGCTGCTGCTAGTGGTTTATTGGCAAAATCATTCAGAATGTTTTCTACTGGGACTAGTGGGAGCAACTTCCTCTTAAGGTTGGATCTCATGCCAACACTGTTTCTAGATCCTAAGAAGGCATGTTTCTATAGACACTAATGTTATGGTTAGGGTTGGATTTAGCATCTCGCTAAAGGTGCAACAAGTCCATTTTCCATTCAGATAAAATCAATTCAGTTCAACTAATGTCAGATTATCAAACTATAGCAATAAACTAACAACATATAACAAGTAAGTTGTTACTTATTTGTCAGAATTAGAATCATAAGTGTTAGAGGTGTTATAAGGCTCCTGTTTCAATTAAAAAACAACAACAACAACAACAAAAAACAAACAAACAAACAAAAAACAGGATTTGTGATGTATTTGAGCCTGGAAGCTGGAATTCCAAGTTAGAACTGGGACGTTTCCAGTGGAACACCTGTTGTTGGAATTACCATTTTGAATGCTATAGGAAGCCCAGTCCACTGAGAAATTATGATTTTAACTCTCAGTGGAAATCTACAGTTAAGTAAAGTTTAGTGTAAGTTTAGCACAGTATTAAATATACAACAGGAAACAATAGAAATATGGAAAATGCAGAGATTATTAAAAATAAAAAACTGTTGAGGAACACAGAGCTGGTGGAATAAAGAAAAATGTGCATAGAATTAGAGACCTTAGTGTGGAAACTCGTGGCAAAAATTTATCCATAACCTAGAAAGTGACACAACTGGCTATTCTGAAAATACTTTTTACCGGAAGATAAACTTAAACTAACACAGAACTACGTCACCATGTTTGGAGCAAAAACATTACTTTGTTCTTTCACTGTCAGTTATTCCCTCTCTGATACAATCCAAAGAATCTATGCTATTTTTCCTTACATAATTTTTTACGGCTGTGCTGTGACAAGAAGGGGGAGATCTAAAAATATGCATCACTTGTCCAGCGTCCCACTGAAGGGGAGCACAAACCGGGGTTGTTTTGACAGTGGTCAGTGGGAGGGCAGGGATGAGGCAGGGAGAAGGGTGAGTGCAAAGGAGGCGGAGAGCATGTCAATGGAGGGATTTTCTGCTCCAGTACATCACATTGCCCGGCAACAGGCAGTGAAGCTTCAACAAGTGGTTGCCATGGATGTGGTGAGAGTGACTTAGGAGTCCACAAAGAGCGGTGGTCATTCTCAGTGTTTGTGAGTTTCGTCTGCTGGAAAGGGTAGTAGTCACCAAACAGGATTTCTGAGGAGACAATCCGGTCATAACCTGTTTGAAGTGAACAGAACTCAGTGGAAGATTCTCCTGGGTCAAACTTTTATTCATGAGCAGCTCGTTTTCCTTCTTAAGTGAAAACTGTGGCAGGTAGGAGAGGAGGAATTAGAAACAGCTCCTACTGAGAAAGACAGGAATATTTAGAGTATCGCCGCCACTGGGAAAGCTGTCATAAAAACCCATCCAGAAATGTTCAGCCTAGACACGGTGAGGTTGAATCTGCAATATGCAACATATGTGTAATGCTCATAAATGATAGAATACATTTTTTTAAGCATTGCTTAAAAATTAACAGAGTTGAATTTAGGTCCAATAAGAGAATGCACAATTCCGTCAAAATGATATCGGTATATTATAATTCAGAGGGGAAAAACGTCAGACAAGAAAAAGCTGACAAAAGAAATGTCAACAGAAATTCACATAGGAAGAGTTTGCTGCAAAGAAAGGACAAATGAGTAATTTCATTTGATGCATCAAATAAGAGAAGAGAGATTAAAATGATCTATTGTTGAAATCAGAATCTCAACATTTTTTTTTTGCTGATATGAAATCAGAACAAAAGGTTATTTGCTAAACACCAGAATAATGAGAGAAAATGTTTAAAGGCCATTTTTATGACTTTCTTCAAAGTCAAAATCTTAAAATGCATGTCTTGTTTTATTATAGGGTATGTAAACTTCTGGTTTCAACTGTATCCATCTATATCTCTGTCAGACTGAGCTCCACGGTAACACAAATAGAAAAAAAAAAAAACTAATTTAAAGTGGAAAAAGCACCAAAGAACTTGAGAAAAACTGCAATAAGTTCAATTTCAATTATGTTTTTATGTATCGAAGAAGTACAGTAGATCATAAATCAGTCAGAGGTGTTTGGGTCAGAACCGGGTCACCAGCCGAACTCAGGATCCACTTCAGCTTGATGATTCACTTCCTGACAGTCAGCTCTGCTTTATGGCGACTCTAACGCAGAACTTCCTCCTTTACTGCAACATAACGATGTCGAGCCCGATTACACGCCGGCGGAGCGGTGGCGTGTGAAAAGCTGCAGGCGTGGTTTCAGTTCATTGATTCTAAAGCTTTTTACATCAGATTCAAAAGAAAAACAGGCTGGAACTGCAGCAGCAACTCCAGTTATTTGGAAATTGAATATTCATACTCTTTCAATACATATAAAGATTTCAATTAACAAAAGAAAAAAAAAAGCAGTCACGATTTCCAGATTATAATGGGATTTTACGTGGGAAAACGAACAGAAACAAAAGCTCACACAGAACTTTTTTATTAATCTGATCGTCAGAACAGGTCGTCATGATGAGGAATGTTTCCCTGGAATGTGATCACTGGGTGATGATGGGAGAGCGGTCCGGATCCCGGCTGACAGTCATGAAGCCAGGAGCTGCACATCATCACTCTGGTCTGGAAAATTCATCTCTTCCTGAAGCGGGACGTTAGTGCTGCTCCGCTCGCTGTCTGTGAGCTCCTCGGGTTTTGAAGAAGAGAAATTCAAAAACCGCTCATAAACAACACGACAGCTGTCCGCCGTTTACTCCCTCTTCTTCTTCTTCTTCTTCTTGTGTTCAGGGCTGCTGTTCCAGTAGTAGAGGACCTGCAGAGTGATGATGCCGTTGCATGTAGAGGATATGACGTACGTCAGAGCCATCAGCGAATCCCCGGTTTCCTGGGAGAAGACAACATTCGATTCTCTTCAGTTTATTTCTATAGCAAAAAATGTCACAACAAATGTTGTCTCATGCACTTTACAAAAATAATAATAGTAATAATCATTTCAGTTGACATGCATTGCCATTGATCCTAGTTATCAAACAGTACAGTATGCTCTATTAATTATTCAAAGTGGATTAAAAAGTTTAATACTTTGTTTCTTTTTCTTTGTTATGTCATTTTTTTATTTAAATTTTATTTTTCTCATTCATTAATTAAATGTACCACACCATGTATTTTTTAGTTTTATATTAAATACATTTCTATTAATTTTTTTAAAGTTTCTAACCAATGGAAACCCAGCAGATCATCAAGTCACTGACTTAAGAACAAGACATTCACAACTCAGAAAAAATACACCGATGATGAAATGGGCTCCAAATTGTGTTCAACTTGTTTAATGTGAGCTTAATGAGAACCTCCCTCTGCTCCTCCGTCAGAACAGGAACAAAGATGGAGGACGAGTCTGTTCTCACCTGCAGGGAGGTGAAGATCCGAGCGAGCGATCCGGCAAACAGCAGGAAGACGGAGATGGCAGACAGCTGGCCCGTGTGTCCATTACGGAAGTTGGTTGCAGCCTGGATCAGCTGGAACGGTCAGACAGAGTCAGAGTCAGTCGGACATTTGCAGTAACATCGCCATCGGCCCAGGGTCATTTTTAACGCATCGTATCAGTCTGGATCAATAAAACTGGGCTGATATCAACAACCGCTATGCATGTCCGCCTTGTTTCCAGAGAGATTGGGTCACGTGACATTGATAGAGATTCAGCACAGGATTATGGGAGTTTAACTTAAGCAGAGAAGCAGTGGTGAAGTCAGCAGTGTGGTTGTTTTTTTCTCAAGGTGTCGAAGGTGTTGGGGAATATATATACTATCAGATAATACTGGTTATTGGCCATAACAGCAAAATTAATATATGGTATCAATATTAACCAAAATGTTCACATCAGTGCCTCCCTACTCAGCAGAGTGTCTGTAGATGCTGCAGTAAGCCGGTTTCCTTCACTTATAACTGATATTCAAACTATTCTGCATTTCATGCCTGTTCATTCTGTTTGTCCCACTCATGCATATATAAAAAAATAAATAATAACTCAGAAAACTCATATAGCTACAATTAATACCAGGTCAGTAACTTGTCAGCATGTTAGAGGCCAGGCAGTGTGATGCAGAGAGACATGGAGGGTTTGCTCACCCTGCCGATGATGATGGCTGGCATGTTGAAGGCCTGCATGCTGGTGACCACCGACATGGGAGTGACTGGAGACAGGAGGACGCCCAGCAGGACGAAATATACCACCAGAAACAAGAGACCTGGACGACAAGTATAGACGTTTAGCTCAATGTCTAACAGATTGGTGTTTATCTGACCTTATCTTTACTGAACCTAAACATGATTTTAAATGTTTTAAGCACTTTAACCAAATCTATCCATCCATATACACAGCAGCCACTGTAACTACCAGCAGAGCACCGACATGTCGGCCAGTCCATTTATCTGATTTCCTTCATTTTGAGCCATTAGTCGATACTTTGATGTGAAACTGATCTTATCTTCAGTTCTTATCAACCGTAGTAAAGGTCTGAAAATCAGCCACTCTCCCCTTTAGCTCTACTATTAGCTATTAGCTGTTAACAATAGTCACACCACTGCTGGCAACTTAGTGACTTTCACTATATTTAGCAACTTTACAAACGGAAAAAAAATGGTTTTGACATTAATCTGTGTTAGCAGGTTGTTTTTTTATTTTTTAAAAGATCGATACCACTGGGTTACAAAGAAATATTTTTTGGAAGTTGTCTTTGTTTTTTCAACTAAGACTAATTTGCCCCACTGAATCCAAAAATGACATCCATGTCTCCCAATCAGGTCAGGTTTTTATTCTAATTTGATTTTGAGAAATCTGATCTTCTGACTAAATTGATGACATTTTTGTGACATCATCAGTTCATTTCTGTTAATATTTCTCATCCAAAAAAAAGTTTTAGGAGAGAAAAAGAATTGTTTTCCAACAGAGTGTATTAATTAAATGTTACAAACTTGGATTTCTGCAAATTGAATAATAAACACTGATCAGGGTAACTACATGTGAGTTGAACATCACGTCTTCATTGTAAAATTCTCCGTCTCTTCCCTGTCCTGATGGAATCTCTCCTCCTGCTCATCACTCATTGATCAGATTCTCCAGATGTGAGAACAAGTCCTGCATTTTGATGCTCATGTTGCTCCATAGTTCAGAAAGTTGACCTGATTGAGCAAAACCAATGTGATTTTAGGATTCAGCTCATCAACATGACCCTAAAACAGTTGAAGTTCCCCAGACAATATTTTGGCTGATGACCAGTGTAACTGGTCAACAGCAGACAACCACAATCAGAAGTAACTGCAGCAAACCCATTTACAACAGTGAGAGGACAGTACAAGTCAGTTGTGACAGTGTGTCTGGTCTCACCTATGCCGGTTCTTCTTCCATAATGCTGGATGAGGAAGCCGATGGCGACCGTCTGCAGCATGAGGAACAGAGCCTCACCCCAGGCACTGTGGCCACATTCAGCATGTTACTTCAACCATCAAACCAAAAAGTAGAGATAAGCAACACAGAGTTAAAGTGCATGAGGTCCAGACCTGAAGGGGAACTTGTTGGACATGCTGTAGACCATTGTTCCAGTGATGGCTAGCAGCTCCAGGAGCACAGAGTTGAAGCTCAGCCCCTCTGCACTCTTTGCTCTCATCAGTTTTATGATCTGAGGTAATTTCACTGTGAACAGCGGAAGCAGAAATGTTATAGATGTTACAGATATACACAAGAGGACGTTTATCTAAAGAGATCCTAAATCCATTTTTGTCTAGAAGAGTGGAGGAGATAACTAAAGTTAAGCAGCACCCACAAGGAAAAGAGGTGAATTGGTTCAGATCAGATGAGAAAGAAAAACGTCCGATGCAGCCTGCAGAGGAGGCGTTAGCCACTAGATTTAGATTCTTCTGACTGAAAAATTAATGTTTTGAACCTGCCATGCTAAAACCTTGACTTGAATCTAATCCAGAACCGGTGAAGAGTGCTAAAGATTAGATTAGGGTGATGGCAGGAAGGCCTTCCAACCTGAACTTAAAGTTGTAGTTCCAGCAGACGGCATCCTCAGCATGTGTTGGGTTTCGAAAAGAAATTATCTTATGTTTGCATAATAAATTAAAACAGCTTATATCAACCTCTGGAGGCTAAATGCCTTTAAATTTTGAAATGAATTTATTCTTCTCCTGCTGCCCATCAGGCTGGGATTGATCAGGACAGCAGGCCTGGGCTGCCATGACGATCACTGGGGTTGCTTCTCAGCAAAACTAATTAATTCTTTCAAAAAAAAAAAAAAAAAAAGAAAAAGAAAGAAAGAAAGAAAGAAAGAAAGAAAACAACAAGAAAAAAAAATACTGAACTGAATTTGCAATTTAAAGTCTAGCTGTTAGGTAGGCCAAAATTACCCTGAACTGTCTGAGTGGATATTTGTATCACACAAAAAGCTTTACCTAAATTTAAAGTCAAACTTTAGCGCCAATCCCAATTAATCACAGGAATAATGAATTGGTTGAATATTTTTGTTAATATATTTGAGGAGAGAAACAACTCAGCTTTATTTAAACAGTTATAGTTTAAGACAGAAATAAATGATTTACCCAGCACTGATCCCAGGATGATGCCGATCCCCAGGGCTTTGCTCAGTACGATCTTCAGACATGGTACTGGTCCAAAAAAACAAAGAGGAATAAAATACATGAACACAGTCAATAGAGTGGAGATAATCAGTCATTTGATTTGACCCGGAATCGTCCAGATAAATGGAAGTAGATCTCTGTTTGGGTTAGAGCTGCTCCATGTGACCTTATGGACCAACATGATCTCATTCTGAATTTGCGCAACAGAATATGAAGTGAAAAGCAACATGAACCCAGGTTGTAGCAGAACATTATTCACAACACCACAGTCCTGCAGGCCTGGTTTCACTTCACCACGCATCAGAGTCCTGGAAGGAAGTAGGGACAGGTCAACATCGCCCTCTGCTGGGCAAATGGCAGAGGGATCTTGGGTTAAAAACGGTATTGGGAAAGATGAAAGTGAACAAGTGCTGAAAATGATTCAAGTGTTAAAAGTGTCTGACATCATGCCGCCGCTACTGACTTATGGATGGAGGCACAGTAGGTGGAGTTTGGCAGATTACACAGCAGATGAGGTGAAAATTAATAAATGATGGAGAGATGAATACAAACGTAACAATTTTTCTTCAACAAAAAGCAGAGTCTGCAGTCAACTGAGAAACTACTTTGAACATCTTGCTGAAGGCAGTCAGAAATGTTTGACTCAAGTCATTCAATAAGGAAACGCGTGCACGTGTCTGAATATGAAGAAAGTTGTTTAAAAATCCCTCATTATTCTGCCATTTAGAATGTATTAATAATTTAGGTATGGCTGAGGTAAAGCAGGGAACGTCTGGTTTGATTTAATGTCAGAGAGAAGAAACGGCATTTTCATACGGAGCGTGAACTATCTGGTTTTAACTGCATTTCAATTTCCAGGGTTTAAGCTCCCATTCATTTCCAAATCTGCTGTGTTTAAACTGCTGCAGCCCGGAGAACTGTGACGTGGGCTTCCGGTTGAGCAGCTTTCCCTGAATGCTCCCGCAACTGAATGAGGAACTTGTCTGCATATCTGGTGTTCAAACAAAAACATGAACAGACAAGCAATAAATCCCGGAAGACTTCACACCTAATTGCCACCATCATCCCGAGACACCTTGGACTGGAGGAAATGACGAAACCGAACACTCACCGTCCAGAAAGTCGAAATCCAGAAAGAACTTATCGTAGCAATTTTCTGGCATAAAATATGCCACTAATATTCCCCTAAAAGGATCCATGAATGATTCCCCTCTCGGATAACCTGACGTATCTGCCATATTCGATGACGTTACTCTTCATTGTGTTACCGTCACAAGTCCCCGGGAGTTTCAGTGAAATACAAAGGTTCCGCTGGAGCTTCTCACTCATAGACATTGTTCTCATTGATGGATGTAGGAACTTCCATAGTGTGGCTGAAAAGGAAAATGCAACATAACAGTTGTTTTAATGGAAATGTCACAATTTAAAAAGAAAGAAAGAAAAAGATTGAATTGTAAACCATTGAATAGAATTATACTTATATTATTATAACAAGCCTGGCTTATTTTATGGAGGGCAGAGTAAACAAGCTTTTACTTTAATATAAATACATAAACAAACCTTAATGTAACCTTTCAAATAATATAGCCATGTTTATTAATTCATAAATAAATAATAAGGATATAAACAGTGACATAAACATTAGCTCATATGTTGCAGAAATCTAAGAATCTAATGTTTCCAATCTCTGAAGTCTATTTCTTTAAATGCACAATCAATCTCCTCAAGTAAGAATAGCAATTATAATATAATTAAAGTAAAATAAAAGAGGACAGTTTTCCCCCAAACAGTTACTCAATAAATGTAACCAGTACTACCTATGTTTGAACATAGATAACAAAATTAGTAGACTAAACTTGTGAACAAGCTTAATGTGATATATTGGCATTAGCTAGTCATCATTTTTCTGACATTACCTGCATATAACAGCATTACTCATCTCACTCTGTCAGCTTGTGGGTGTGGGGGGGGGGGACTGTGCAAAGTTCTTTTCCTTTTGCTGGTTTGCTACCATGACTCTAACACACACCTGCAGCTCTGAACAGCATGAGCAGCAGCATATCTCTGTCAACAGTATATATGTTGACATGAATCAATAATGATTCCTCAGTTTTGATTTAATATAAAATCAATACACAAAATACACATAGATCCAAAGTAAGATGATGGTTGATTCAACATTGATATAGTATAAGTTATGATTGAAAACCTAACGTTGACTCAACATGTAAGTCACTGACCACTTTTTAAATGTCAGGCTTCAAACATGGATCCAATGTTTCTGCCTGTCCACATTTTGCTGTCTGGAAAAGCTCTCATCCAGAGCTCAAAGAGGAGGAAGAGAGTATCTGCGACACACAGCATATATTGAGTCAGCATTGATTAGACGTTGAGATTTCAATCATAATATAAAATAATAACCACAAACATTGACGTTATTGATGTGAATAAAAGCTCTTTCAACCCACAAAGTAAAACAAAGAGAAATAAACACACATGAATTAGTCAAATAAAAATAATAATGTGTATCTTTAGGCTTATGCAAAACAATATTATTTTCTTAGAATTCTGTCTTTATTCCCCAGAATTCCCTTTTGCAGCATGCAGACCCTACATTTTTATTCTCTACTGTGCATACTATTCAGACTCAGACTCAGTTTCTGCTTTCAACACATTTTGAGCCATTTTCAACTCATTTTAATTCATTAGGCATATTATGCCACAGTTAGTTCTTTGTTTACGTCAAACAGCAGCGGTTTATAAAAACAAAATAAAAGCCCCATAGGTTCTAACATTAGATTTCAACCTTAGCTGGAAGTTAAATGTTAATTCTAACATTAGCAATAAAAAAAATATTTCAAAATGAGGCATCCTTATTTCGGAACATTTTGCTAGAGTTATCCATATCACTAAGACACTAAAAGGCTAACAATGCCTTTACTCTTCAAACGTTTGCAGAAGTTGTCGTTCAGTTTCATATCTGGACCGAAAGAGGGCAGCATTCCACCCATAGATCAGTCTTTGTAACGAAGAAGAAGCAGCGTCCATCCTGTCACAGACAGCAGCAGTTTGTGTGTTTTTACAGAAAGTCGTTTGTTTGTGAGGGTCAGATGGCCGCAGTGTGTGATCGGTATCGGAGAGTGTGTTTGTCAGATACTCAGCTGGACTTCCCGGGCCAGCCGTACTCTGTGTCCGTCCTTAAAGTCGGTTACTGCGTCCCTCAGACTGACGGGACGTTCAGAGCCGACGGGACTATTACCCTCATAAGGGGAGTCATGGACATTCTGGTGGATACCGGGGGGCCCTGGGACCGGGAATTCCTCCTCCACTCATTAAAGCGAAGAGGCCTGGAGCCCGGGGATATACAGCTGGTGGTGGGGACTCACGGACATTCAGATCACATTGGAAATTTGAATCTCTTCCCTTCTGCATTGACTATAGTGGGATACGATATCAGTGAGGGGGACACGTACCGCCCCAACCAGCTGGCAGAAGGACAGGTCTACACTGTGGATGAACATGTAAGGATCACATCGCCTGCAGCACTTTATTTAAACTTCACCAAAACAGTCTGTGTATGACTGAAGCTTATCTTTTTGTGGCATTCAGTGGCCACATTTTCTTATTTGGAAAGATTCATGTGATGCGTTTTATTTACCTCGGAAATCTTAACTAAAACAACCCTGGAAGTCAGAATACCACCAAGTTTCACCTTAAAACACAACAGTGAGGATGTGATTATTGCAGAAATAATATGTCCATTTTCACTTCTAAAGGCTCTAATTAAATCACTAATACAGCAGTTCTCAACGTGGGCGGTACCTCAGGGGGGGGAGGGGGGAGCGGGGGTGCGTTCAGAGGACGGAAGGGGGCGCTGGCGGAAATTTTTACAAAAGGGGAGCGCTGGGATTCCTTTTGGGGGCGTTTGGTCGAAGGTAAACTTTACACCTTAAATGAAGAACAATATCAGTTTAGACTTTGAGCAACTTGTTAAAATTGTATTGTTTAACATTAAATCATGCTTGGCTGCAACGGTATCGATGGCAGCTCTTCTTCTTCTTCTTCTATTCAGTGTTTGTAGCTTCTTGGCGCAGCTCCGTTCTCCTGCTTCTGGTAGCTTCACCACATCAGTTCAGCGTTACACCGGCTGATGACGTTGCTGTGATTCACTTTGTCTGGTATTTTTGTACTTATGTTTCGGCAGTTCTGTGATCATGTCAAAGCAGCAACTTATATTAAAAACTGTTTTATTTCCGTTTGAAAGCTGCCCGCTTCCATGGAAGGACAACAGAAAATTGCTCTTATAAACATGTAATTACTAAAATCACTTTGTACCCTCACTTTGTATCCCTCTGAAAAATGAACCCATTTAAATAAAGAAATCCCTCCATGGTGACACCTCGATAGAGAGCGTTCATTTTATAGCGTTAACATCGGAGCTGTAAGTGGTCCGGTATTCTGTCAGATCAGCATACATTGTCAGATAGTTATACCTTAGCTCAGACATGTATAGC
>NW_015112656.1:176402-185361 GCF_001443285.1 Poecilia latipinna | reverse complement strand
TATGAAACGGGGGTGATGGAACAACACAGCACTTTTAAATTTCAATAATCAGAATACCGAAATTGTTTCCGTTGTTTTAAAAGGTTTATGTCAGTCTGCCTTTAACGCAGCGATACGTTTCCCGACCGCCCTGCACCTTAGGGGGTTAAAAAAAAAATCAAATAAAAAACGACACGCACATTGCGCAAAACTCTGAAACAGGAGAAGCGGGACATAAAACGGAGCGACGAACTAGATGTGAATTATGGCATAAAAACAGAGAATCCGACGCTGAACAGTGAAAAATCAACACATGATGTGAAACATGATGATTAGGCAGCGCAGCAGGTGATGAGTGAAGATTAATGATGGTCAATAAACGATAAAATAAATCTAGCAACAGGAAAGAAACTAAAGTTGACATAGCAATAAACCAAGAGAGGATAATACTAATCAAAGGAAACTAAATGACACTCCATGACACTTTCAATTTGACTCATTAGGATTTGATTAAGAACCAGATTTGTTCTTTGTAATTTCTGTCCAGTAAAACTATTAATCTATAATCAATAGACAGGTCTATATAAAGATATAATCCATGTTTCTGTCTCATATTTCTATGGCATTAAAAGGAACTTTAGTTTTTCCATTGAAAGCTCTGGTTTGCACAGTAAATGCCATGTGGGTGAAATTTTATGGATGATACTCTGATATCCCATTCTCCTGAAGGCAGCACAGAGCTGCACCACCAGAAACCGACAGAAACACTGAAGAGAAGAAGAGTTATGATTAATGTAGTTACGGTTCTATCCATGTTTTCATGTTGCAGAGCTCAGTCGGTTTGCAAATAGATCAAAGTTTAAACTGGCATGTTGAACATCTTTTATCTGATCATTTTGTGGAATATTCAACAACTAGAAAATGGCACAAAATAAGAATATTTTTTCCACTCTGATTGGCTGCTGTTAGGCCTACCAATTTTAACTTGAATGTTCATTGCATTTTTCGTAGACGCCTGTGAAAATAATTTCTATTCCCATGGCTTTTTTGTTCTCTGGGAAATTATTTTTGATTATAAGTATAGAAACAAGCATAAAAATCAAAACATCTACAATAGTGATAGTAATATTAATAATAAAATAATAGTCAGTGCAAAGTAGCCTACAAATTCTTTGGCGGAGGGCGTTGAGGGACCTGGATAAAGGCTAGGGGGGCGTTGGCCCTAAAAAGGTTGAGAAACACTGCACTAATACAAAGTTATGTACAACTTGTGTTCGTGAAAAGGCTGCAGATACGCAACAATCCACCGTTATTTGCTTGTATTGCTAATAGTTCTTACACCACAGATGGCAAACTCCTCGGTTTTCCAACAACTGGAAATAGGCAGGCTTAGTTCTGGATAGATTCTCAGATCCCCAAATTTTATTTAAAACAAACAAAATATAAATTCCACAATTATTCTATTTTTGCTAAAATAATGTAACAATTTGATTTAAATCTTAGAATTATTGTATAAAACGTTTTTTCGTGAGTTTGATTTAGTAACAGAGCTGATGTTAGATCAGTTGGACGATCTGCTCCGTTTCTACAGTCAGATAAATTCAATTCAGCAGCAATTCACAACATATGTAAAAAAAAAAAACCCAACCAACCAAACAAACAAAACAATTCAATCCAATTATACATCCAGTTCATCTTAATTATCAAACCATGCAGTTAAGTTCAATTTATTTATACATTTTTTAAAAACAATTTCTGTCTAAGGAAATAATCTGTCATAAATGAGGTTGAGGTGGTGGTGGTGAGGAGAGACGCTGACTCCCAGGTTAAGATGAAAATGGTGATATTTAATGACGGAAGCTCAGCAGTCCAATACAGGCGGCACGGCAGAAAGTAAGCACGCAGCTAATTACCGGTAGCACTGATACACTGAAGACTGAAAACCAGAGCTGACGCCGACACAGGACTTAACCCGTTCTACTGCGACGGCTAACTGACTGACGCTGACAAAGACGTACGTAAGACAGACGTGCAAACGACGGACCCGACAAGAGACAAAGACAACAGGTGGGACTAAATACACTGGGAGGGTAATCAAGGAATGAGACACACCTGGGATCAATCAACGGGGAAGGCGCAGAAACAACAGAGACTCACAGGACAGAAACTGAACACAGAAAAACCTTAATATAAATACACAAAAACAGGGATCATGACATAATCAGTAGATTTTGCAAGCTGGCTGCAAAAATGACAAGCAGAATCACAAAGTTTATTTCTAGACAACTGATGTTTGTGGAAACCTTCTTTCAGCCAGCTGATTGGCCAAGCCAAACTTCGTGTTAGGGACAGACAGCGCTGCATTGCTTAAGGCCCCTCACAGAGAAAGCTGTAGTCACGCTGACCTTTCAGTAAAATGGCTGTAGACCCGGAGAAGGGAAATGAAACTCCTCAGAAACATAAACACAGCACAGTTAGGATAGATGGGATTCCATTCTTGAATTTCATTGTTAACTTCTCCCAAACCAATGTTTCAAAAAAATAAAAAGCAGAATAACCAATCTCCAGGAGGTGTTCCAGGTATTAGTTTTGCCTTGAACAAAATTTGTAATGGATAATAAAATAATTGGACCTAAGGTATATCCCCAAAATAATGTCTCATGAGATCAAGTGGGAGTTCTGCTTTTTTCATAGTCATCCATTGTTCCTGATTATTTCCGCCCCTTTTTACTTTTTAGCATCACAGTGAAATCCTCATGAATCAGAACAATAATCAAAATATCTCTCACTGTGAAATGGATGATCACCTATTAAAGAAAATCATGTGTGAACCATCTCTATGAAGTCTGGTAAATTCAGTTCATCCAGTCTTCCTCCATCACAGGTGTATGTGGTTCCCACCCCAGGGCACTCAGGACAAGACATCAGCGTCCAGGTGGAGGGAACATCTGTTGGAACTGTCCTTGTTGCAGGAGACTTGTTTGAGTGCTGGTCCGATGACAACAGCTGGAAGGATCTGAGTCTGAACAGTGCAGTGCAGGAAGTCAATCGACAGAAGGCTCTGAATACTGCTGATGTCATTATACCTGGACATGGACTTCCTTTCAGAGTTCTCAAAACTTGATTACTTCGAAATGATATGCTGATATCGCTTGGCTTATTTACAACTTATCTAGGAGTCTTGTGTATTATTATCCCACTGCCTGAGCTTTATTGAGTTAATTCAGTCAAAGTTTACACTGAGTAATCCTACTGAATAGCACATGTTCACACATGAGGAACACACACAAGTGTTCATAAACACTTTATGTTTGTGACTGTTTAAAGTATGCGATTTTCAAAGTTTGATGTTTTGAATTCCTTCTTTGAAAAATTCTTCATATGTGCTGCCTGAAAATAAACATTATTTCCATCAACCTTTTGAAGAATTGCTGCAATTCTGTGAACTTTGACAGTTGATAAACATGACATGGTAAGCTATAGGCCTGAATGAATGGCAAAATGATCCGGGATTCATTGATTAAAATGTCAATGTCATGCTTCCAAAAATTCTTAATTGATGCACCACTGTGTTTCTTTGTGGCTAAATAAAATTAGAGTTTTAATTCTGAAGTCAGAGATCTTATCAGGACTCGTCAATCATTTTCCATTGAGGCTTAAAACCTAACATGAAAGCATAATCAGGGAACTCGTGCCTAGGCTGCTGTTGATCCAGTGCCAAAGAGCATTTAGCTTAATATAAAACATTTAGAAACCAACTTTAAAAATGACTCTTAGAAAGCCAAAAGTGCCAACAGTTATTACATATAATGTAATATGTATGCATGGTCATGTCCTGCAGCTTTTAAATCTGTGGGTCATCAGCAGGGTCCTGCTGATGATGATCAAAATTATAAGAAACAAAGTCTTGAGATATATCAGTCTATGTGTTATTATGACTGCATATTATATACAAGTTTCACTTTCTGAGATGACTGACAACAAAAAATGCGCTTTTATGCAACATTCTATATATTTTTAGATGTACTAGTATATATTTTATTGTTATCCGTATGACCTAAGTACCCAAATAGTCATAATTTCTGGGTTTTAATACATAGTTATGTTACTATATTAGATGTTAATAAATAAATTTTAAAACATTAAATCAAATGTGAAATTTGAAATATTTTTTTCTTATTTCTTTGTTTATATTTTGTGCTGTTTTCTTTTAATGTAAACTACCAAAGAATTCACAAATCAGTCACCTTCATCAAAGTGAACGAACCTCTGAAGTGAGCAGGACAACAAATATTCCCACCACTATGATTGGTGGAGCTGAAGGTTCAGCTTCTTCTGGCCAGTAACTCTCTGCTCTTTCATCTAACTCAGAATGTTACTTCATATTCCTTCTTTAATATACTACATTTAGTCTCAGATATAGTGTAACCATATTCTGAATTCAAATGAAGTACTGATGAAGTGATAGAATATTTCTTTATGTATGTGTTAGCATGTCTGTCACTGCACCAAGTTGTGGGTGTGTCTGGATCAATGTGTCCTAATGCCGTCAGAGACGTATTACCAGTGGAAAATCATGACTTAAGTGTCAATAAACAGCTTGGCTCACCCTTGAAACACATGACTGTGTTACATAAACTGATAGGTGTCAAATGGAAAGAACTGAATCAGAGGTGGAGCTCTATCTAAACCCTCCGCACAACATTGTTTGTTTATGAAGGCCATGCTTTACTGGGTTAAAAGGAGAATATTTCTAGAACCTTCCTTCATGAATATATATCAGTATGTTTCTGCATAAAAGCTTTAAAACAAGTTTGTGCGATTTACAAAATCTCACATTTAATTACCTATCAGCTGCTGGTGTAGTGAGTTGTAATGAGCTGCTATACATGTGGTATGTTTTATTATAGATGCTGGTCAACTATACATATAGATACTCTGTATACATGTAGATATCCTTGATGGCCAAAACTGATGGACATGGGAGTTGGCTCTTAACAAAGCACCAATGTTCAAAGTATGACAAACTGAACCAAAATTTCTTTGGGTGGAAACAAGCTACAGGTGCTTGCTGACAAGCACCCTTCCCCTAAGCCTGGGTCCACACGCTGCTCCAGTCTGCCTGATCTGGGGAAAGATTCGCCGTTTCTTGTGATCAGCCATTTCGCCAAACTGCTCTTAGTCTGACCTCTACCCTGAAACTGCCATGCCACACTCCACCAGGAGCTAACGCTCCAGAAAACAATCCCTCACCACATTAAGATGGCCAACATAACTACCTGAAAGAAAATAAAACAAAGTAGCTTTCTAATGCACCACTGCCATGCTTTCTATGTTCCACTGCATTGCTTTGGGTCAGACAGTCAATGTTCTGTGTTACATAATGTACATGACCTGAGAAGGTCATCATTACATACTCAGCATACCAAGGGTTGTAAAACATTTCTGACATTTTAATTTGGGTACTAACTGCCCAAAACATGACATCACCAGTGGACCAGTGATCTGGAGGGGATTCTGGTTTTCATTCCCTAAACTAGATAAAATGATAACCACCAATATTAAAAACCAAGCTTCAGTGGAAAATGTGATGAAGGTGCAGTGTTTCTACATCACAATAAAAATGGCAGCATACCTCAGTGAAAGCTTCTGATGTAGGCGCTATTTTTTTTATCTATTAAGGGATTACAATGTTGTACAATGTGTGGATAAAGTCCATCAATTGATAAGATAAATAAACACCGTCATCGGCACTTATAGGATAGGACAGGGTTGGTCTTTATCAGTTTTCTATCATTCTGATGACAGATAGTGGCATGTAGCTCTGACTCAGCCATTCTGAGATCACCACTGACCACAGCACAAACCGCATAACTAAAAATATTAAACATCAAAACCTGTCAAAATTATTGGACATCCATAACTCACAATAACCACCACCAAGGAATGAAGCATTGATATTCAAAGTGTATTATTAATTAACAGCTTCTAAAACATGGACAGCTTGCAGTGTTTTATTTATTTATTTTATTCTATGTGACTCTAAGAAGCTGAATTATTGTACCTAATATGCCATATTTTTAATGGAAACTTATTTCCACCCACACAATCAGACAAATTACAGATTAGGTCATAATTCAGATGATAATTAACTTGTATTTCCTTATCACCTGTTGCTCCACCTTTAACTGCTCCACCCTTAGTAACATATTTAAGCATCTATTCAGTTTCCTCCAGTTGCATCTGATCACTGACTGATCACTGAAGCGGTTTGGAATTTAATTAAGTATTTGATCAACCGGATCAACTGATTTCTTTTGCTTAAGGACAAATTCTCCATCCATCAGGCAAAATGTGCACAGGGGCATGCTCCAAGTTTATTGCCATCCCTCTCTATGTCTTGGCTCTGGTGTCGGTCATCTGCAACATCATGCTCTTCTTCCCTGACTTTAGTACTGAGTATGCAAGTGCAGACAGCAAAAGTGAGCCAAAGCTCACAGATGAAGTGAAATATATGGGAGGCCTTATTGGAGGAGGAATCATGGTGAGTACATTACCTGCTGTGTTATGGATGGAATGTTTGTTTTTAAGATTTGAGCCAAGGAATGACGGGCAGAGCAGTGTGGTTTACCTTCATAACATACAAAATGCTTCTTTAGTCAGGTAGGCCTACAGGAATCAGGCTTTGATGCTTTGATACAAGCCAAATAAGGAGAACTTGATTATCGGGAACGTTCCCGCCTCATTCTCTTTTTGACTTGCTCGGCTTACAGTCTCTTGAGACCACGTCACAGATTTCTTTTCAAATAATTGATTGTTTTATTGTTAACAAAGGGATTTAAAGATTTTACTGTCTTTTTTACTGATTGTTTTTTTTGGCTTGAGAGGATTATCAAGCAAAATCCAGCTAGTCAAAAAACTGGCAGTAATCTAATTGAGAGCAATAAAACTACTTTATGGTGTAATTTAAAGACACACAGTAACTGCTGGTAACAGTACTCCTTTGATAAAAGACAGATTTGCAGAGCTGCACTAACAAAAATATCTTCAAACTGAAAATGAATGCTTAACATTTTAACTTTTGTCCAGGTTCCCTTCAGTTTTCTGTAGTTATTTCTCTATTTTTTTCATTACAATGTGAATTTTTCACAGTTCAGTGTTTGGACAGGTAAACATCACATAACTCTGATGTTTCTCCCCCTGTGCTGTCTTGTCTTTTTTCATCTCAAAGGTCCTTATTCCTGCCATTCACATTCATCTGACAAGTGCACAGAACTGCTGCGCCAACCGCTGTGGGGTGAGTCGCACCTTTGGCACTAATTAATTATGTCTGACAGTCACTCAGTTGATCAGCAGTGATAAGGGCCAGGCTGCATGATTGGAAAGCAGGAAGCGTTGACCTAAGATTAACTATTAATACCATAAATCTGTTATATAAGCAAGTCCAGGTTGATGCTTGTTAAGGAGTGGTCTGAGTCACATGGTTTAACTTTTTAATTCAGGGCAAAAATTTGATGCTTGGGTCATCAGGATCTGATGGTTCAATCTGCGAATGAACTATTAAATGTTAAATAGTTTTAACTTCCTTTAGTCAGACCTCCGATATCAAAGAGCTTAACTCTTCTGAACCTACCAGTTGAGGTCGATCAGCCCAAAAGGGATGGCGCCAGCATCTTTTACTCTTTACCATCAAAATGTTGCCCATAAGTCATTTTGTCAAATGAAATTTAAAAGCCATGTTAAAAATGTTTGTTGTGATTGGAGCATGAAAAGTTAATCAAAGGATTTGTATTGCAATACAATTATGCATATTGTTTTTGTACTAACTGGTAAAAATGCTAAAGTTTAGATATCTGGTTCAGTAAAATAAGTTAACCATTTTTAACCAGAACCTCAAAATATCCAGGATGAAGAAGAAATTAGCTGCCAAAGAAATTTATCTGGTGTCCTTTTATAAGCATCACGTCTTCAGGATACTTGTTATAACAAACAAATGCAGTTCAAAGATGATTCATTGCCACAAATTATTGTGGCACTGAATGGATTAGCAATTACAACCTGTACTGGAACTGGTCCAATCCAGAGAAGTAGCCTAATACCTGAGGGGAAGCCTTTCAGCAGTTTCAAACACACAGGCTGTATTAAGCTAGGCAACCAGTGGAGTGGATTTATCTGTTAATTTGACTTCATTAAGATGAAATAAATGCTTGGATGACTCCTAGTGTGGAGTTTTAAATGACTGACTCATTTCAATCCCAGCTGGCTGCTCCTGTACTCATCTGGGCTTCTGTGGGTTCCATCAGTCCAAAGCTACGCTAACGTCTGAATGACTACATTGTCATAATTTGTACTGACAGCAGATCTAGAATGAACACTTTACTGTTAGGACTGATCTTTGTGCTGTGTGCCATGCCTTTAGTTTTATGACTGTAGAGTCATAATCTAAGCTTGCCTTGTGTTCTGTGTGTAGATGTTCCTGTCCATTGGGTTTGCTGCGATTGGTGTGGTGGGAGCCATTTACAGTTTGGCCGTTGCAGCTGTGGGTCTTCAAAATGGGCCAGTTTGTCAATATATGCCACAAAATGGCACTAATATATGGGGAAGACCTTTTATGGACAGGTATGTAGTTTTACCTGAAACTACTGTGAGAGGAGGGTTCATTTAATAATTATATTTCAAATATTTGCTATTTTCCTCTTTTGTCATAATGCAACCCTGTTTTCTTCCTTTTAGTGATGGAAATTATCTGGGTAACAAGGACAGTTGGAAAACTTGTTTGGTACCAGACAATGTGGTTGAATTCAACTTGGGGTTGTTCTCCACCCTGCTGGTGGCCGCCGCCCTGGAGGTCATCCTCTGTGCCTTCCAGATGATCAATGGACTGTTTGGCTGTATCTGTGGAACCTGCTCTGATAAGGATGAGGATGTAAGTCCATAAAGTCCA
Organism: Poecilia latipinna; assembly: GCF_001443285.1. Taxonomy (NCBI): domain Eukaryota; kingdom Metazoa; phylum Chordata; class Actinopteri; order Cyprinodontiformes; family Poeciliidae; genus Poecilia; species Poecilia latipinna. Next base: position 176,438 of record NW_015112656.1, on the reverse strand, counting down.
GTTTCGTGTGTATGTGTGTGTGTGTGTGTGTGTGTG
>NW_015112656.1:158761-172256 GCF_001443285.1 Poecilia latipinna | reverse complement strand
AAAGCACTATATCTATGTGACTAGAAAACAGTATAAGAAGTTAGAGGTGAATTTGGAAGTCCTTTCTTCTCTGCCTGAAGGTGATGCAGCACGATGTCTGAACTCTGTCTCTGTCTTCTCCACAGTAAAGCAAAGCAGATCAACTTCACACCATGACTTCTTGACGAAGACCTGAGAGAGATTTTTCACCATCACTGTCAGCATGAACCAATACGTTTCTCTTTTCCACAATATTTAAAACAATAGTTTTCGCCTAACTGGCAACACTACAGGTTTGCTGCTTTAAATGTCCATCACTAATATGGATTCGTCAAGAGGATTGACTGGGATTACTGCTGATTGTTTCTTTTGTTTACATTTCTTTAAAGATTAAAATATTTAATTTAATCTCGGACACATTATGTACTTGAACATGTAAAGTTATTATTAATGTTTTGTAATAAAACTTTGAACACATCATATATATATTTTCTCTTTTTATGTTTTGATTCCAGTAAAAATAATACCTGACCAGATCTAAAAATATAAAGTCAACTTTCCAGATGGTTTTGTATTCTCCTGTAAACACTTCTAGAACTTGATCAAAATTTTCTGATAAATGTTGTGAGAGATGCAAAAATGGCTGGAAAGAACATGTTGCTCCTTGACACATGTATGATTCTATCACAACCACAAATTATCAGTGCAAAAGATATTTTAAATTAAATTTAATAAAATCAGTAACATCTATTAATTATTTGAAGGACTTTAAAAAAAAAAAAAAAAAAACTGACAAACTATTACGAGCAGCCGAGGTGAAGCAAATAATGTAAAGACCAACAGTCCTGTGCTGGAGGATGAAGGTGATGTTTAAAACAAATACTGAATAAGAAGATGCTGGAAGTTTGGTGCAGGTGCAATAAAACGCTAAAAGATGAGTGTGTGAAGAAAACAGTACAAATCTACAGCCAGTGGAGAGGTGAATGTCAGCGTTGGGTCTGGGTTAAGGCAGCGTGGAGGGGAACACAGTTCCCAGTCTAAATTATGATTGAGGTTCGGTTAATGGAGCCACTAAGCAAACAGTTACATGAACCTCATTTTCAATAATGTACTTCACGAGTCAGCTATAAATGAAACTTTGGAAATCCTTGTTTATCTAAGCTACCTGAGAGCTGGGACCGTCAATGAATGAAGTGTTGCTCCTTTTGCTGCCCCCTGCTGACAGCCACTGAACAAGCACACACAAGCAGGTCAAAGCGCGTTTTGAAGAAGCCGTATGGAGGGTGAGACGGGGGAGCTGCGGCTCAAACGGCAACTTCCACTTCTGCCTGCGGACTGCTGCTGGCTGAAGGTGAGTCCATGCTAGCTAATCAGCAACACATTTATTGTGTCATAGTAAATTTGTCTTGTTTATTTTATTAATCCAGACTACAAAACACACCACAGCATCAGATGTGAAGGTGAAACTAAGTTAAGGAGCGCAGTGATAAGTAAATAACAGTTCATGATAAATAATAGTTCATCGTTGATACGATGAAATTAAAAGCTTTGTTTCCAGGTTTATTCTGGTCCAGGTGTCACAGCATCCGGTATCTGACCGGTCCGTTATTTTTGAGTACAGGCGTTGCAAGAAGTGGATAAAAAAATTAGCTCCGTACCACATTTATTTATAAGGGCTTCTTCGTTCACATATTATTATTATTATTATTATTATTATTATTATTATTATTATTATTATCAGAGCAGAAAAAGAACAGTAAAATCGAATCTAGTAAAATAAAGTTTAAGGTGTACACAGTAAAATAAAGGTAGATGACATGTGGGAAATTTTACTCACTAATTCTGTGAGCTTTTGATTTTGTTGCCTTTTTTTTGTTATCACTTTTTACACAAAATCTACAGCAGGGGTGCCCAAGTCCAGTCCTCGAGAGCCACCATCCTGCAACTTTCAGATGCATCCCTGCTTCAACACACCTGAATCAAGTGAATGGCTCGTTATCAGGCCTCTGTAGAGCTGATCCCGGTCTGTTGGAGTAAGGATACTTCTAAAACTTGCAGGATGGTAAATCTCGAGGACTGGACTTGGGCACCCCTGATCTACAGGATTCCACTAAAAACAAGAAAAATTGTATTTCTAACAGTCAAAAAGCAGCAGCACCACTTTAATAGCCTGTTTCCTTTAAAGTTTCAAAGGTAATCTTATGGTGGAAAACTGTGGATTCAGTTAATATCCAGGTTTTGTTGCAGAAGCTCTCGGCTCTGGAGAAGGCTTTAGTTATAAATGTGGAGCATCCAGAGTTCGGCTTCAAATGGTTAACTTTTATTTGATCAGAACAAAGCAGTCATTGCTTCACAGTGGTAATCTTCTCATCATTGCACATTTTGCTTTGATTCATTTCACTTTGTGCTTCTGTTTTTCTGTTAGCATCATAGAAATCAGCTTGGAGCTTTTCCAGCTGCTAAATGACTTCTAATACAGGAAGTTACAGGTCCCGGCTGGCGGCTTCCTCCTCAGTTTGAAATCTACTCGGTCAGAAGCAGATCAGGATCTAATTAGTGAACTTATCCTGCTAAGTGTTGATCTTCTGGTTCTGAGTTGGTTCCTGTGAAGGGCCACTATGTTAAACTGGTCTGGACTGGAAAGCACAGTGGAAGTTGTTCCAGTTTTTTCACATTCAACCTCCTCTTCAGGAGGAATTTATGGTCTGATTTTCAAATTTATAGTTTGTGTGAAAAAGACAAATATTAGATCAGTTCTTGTGTGTGCAGCTTTCCTATCTTTGTGTGTATTCTCCGAGGTGCACCTTTATTTTGGATCAACAAGTTTCAGAACAACATTTCAGAACCTTGTATTGAAACGTGTGAGCAGACTGAAGGCTTTCTTTTGAATTTGTCCATATGGAGGAATGAGTGCCGTGGGGGTGGGGCAGCTGGTGCTGTGCTTCTTAACCTCCTTAGCTAGGTGATTAGCGGCTTTACTTCTAAATCTGGAGGCAGAACCTGTTCCTGTCCATGCTGAGCTGTGCTTTGTATCATCACCATCCGCTTTTAATGAGCACAATTAATTAGTTTCCTTCTGTACCTTTGTTTTACTTCCCTCATTAAAGCAGTGGAGCACAGAGTAACTATTATATTTTGCAGTTGATACCACATGTTTACCTACACTGTGTAAAGACCTTACCTTACTGGTGTTTCTCTCTCGTATTGTTTTAAATCAGTAAGGATTACACACATCACTTCCAGGATTTAAATTGTAATGTTCTGTGGAGTGGAGTTCAGTTTAAACAACCACAGACCTGCAAGTTTTCACCAGATGCTCCTTTAGCTTCCTATCTAAAGGAGCTTCTTTGTTAAAATCTGTTATTGATATTTTATGGGCACAAATTCCACTTATGCATATTTTGTTTCTGTAAATCAGACTGTGGATTCAGACGGTTTTATAACCTTGTAAAACGTTGTAAACCTTGTCGATAGATGCGTGTGAAATGATCCATGGTATGTAAATCTGGGATCGTAAATCAGAATGTTTTGTTGTGAATAAATGTTGCCTCCTTATAAATCAAAATGTCTGAGAATTTTTGAAAGATTTGTTCTCATAAAAATAATTACAGGAGTTATAATGTTGTCTGTTAATGTCTGTTTATAGATACGAGGCAGAATAGCTCAGCTAACGACTACACTATCTGATAAACAAGGACAAAATGTATAAGACTGGAATCTGTGCCCATAATTCTTAACCTGTGAAGCTTTTGGATGTTTTCCTTACACCTCAACAAGTTTCCTCCTGATTTTGCAGCTTACTTTAAGTTGAAAAACACATTCAGGGTAGCAGCTGTGAGCATAGATGGCTCTATTTCTTTCTCTTAGTCTCCTGTTTCAGGACCATTTCTCTGCTCTGTTTTCGGTTTGGTGACTTCCTGTCCAGTTGAGGTAGCTGGAGTTGAACTTTGATCATTGATCATAGTCTGCAGTTTAACCCATTCTCTTAAACTGTCAAAATAATTCCATCCTCTGTTCCCCTGTCACTGCTAGGAGTTCTTCCCTCACTTTGTTTTTTTTTCTTTCAGCAGCCCTACCCCACCACCTCCAGGACATATCCTCCAGCTTCTGACTACATCACCAGCAGCTTCATCTCCTAACCTCGGATCAGCTGTTTTCTAGTTCTTTCATTTGTCACTTCAACATCAACTTACATACATGTTAGTTCACCTCTGTCCTCCAGGTGGCAGCATTGTGCCTAGTTTTCCAGGTTCCATAAACAACAACAGAAGAGATGAAGCCATGAAAGTGAGCTGACTGAGAGAACATCCTAAATCCTCAGACCATCATGTTGACGCAAGTAAGTTTGAACTCAAACTTCACCTGGTTTGAACAAAGATTTGGTAAATTTACTGTCATAAGCATTGTTTGTATTTTGTAACTTGTGAAAATGATTAGAAAGTGAATGAGACATTATAAAGTTTTACACAAGTTTTACTAGACACAAAAAGCCAAATGCTCTCTAAGGAGTATTTTCTGTAAAGCACTGTAGGTCTTAAAAAATATTAAATATGACATTTAAAAATCTGAAATGGTCATTATTTTGTTTGTTTGTTCTTGTATTGAACTGCTTCTCAGATGTAACAACATTTAGTCAGTGGATGACTTCTCCAGAAAGCTAACAGACAGGTACTGTCTCCTACTGAATCAATGAGGAAGCATTGTGTAGGATCTATGCTAAATTTGTATGTACAGCCAAACGCCGAAAACGGCAGAGAAAAAAAAAAAAGGAAACCATGGGGTCAAAGGCAAAGAGACACAATTTCACAGAGACAGAAATATTCTGGTGAGTGACGCAAGAAGTAAAAATATCTCAGTTTTGGTAATCACAGGTGTGAGCGCTCAACTGTATAGTCCATTTGTACATCAGGTCTGAAAAATTAGAATTTCCTTCCTGGTGTTCCCCTTACCAAGGTCTCCCAGCCATGCCAAATTATGCACCAGTGTCACTGTATTTACTTGTTCAGTCTGACTGCCTCACACCTTCTCACATTTTATGTGTTAATATGTGGTTACCTTGTACCCAAATGTTGAGGTGTAGCTGGGCTTCATAAAGGGAAAATTGCTTTCCGGTGTGCATGTGCATGGTTTTATAAATCTGGATCATTTTTGGCATCTGCCATTTTTTACTTTTAGGCATAGGTGCACTTTTTGTATAGTTCCTACACAATGTCTTATGAATGAGACCCCATGTCTGTGAACGTTTGTCCTCTTGTGTATGTTCTTAGAATGATAGCATGTGATTGTTAACAGTGTCAGATGAGATCAAAGCAAATGTCCCAAAGCCTGTTGATGAATGGAACATGGCTGTATTTGGAATTACCAATGTACCTTCACATATTAGTGTTTGTCTCACTTGAAATCTCTTTAAACAAGAGGTCTGATCCAGTAATTGATTGATTTAAAGTTCCACTATCCAGCATGGCCAAAAATGCTCGACTGCCGTTAACTAATGCAGCTTGGCATTGAGCCATAATTCTGTTGGTGGTTTCTTCCTGTTGAACAGGGTAAACAGGGTAATGGCTACATACATTCTCAGAATGAGACATTGCTGTCAAATTAAAGACTCAATGCATTTGAGTATTCAAGAGTGATTACATGAAGGTGCAATGAAGGAGCAACGAGAGGCGTGATGAGTGAGTCTAACTCCTGGTCCGTCATGTCTTTGTTGTAACAATGCTTCTTGGTAATGAATCCTATCCTCTTAGCTTGTTCATGTCCCTTTAAATTGTGCTACATTTGAAAGGAAAATGGATTGTGGATAGGGTTTTCTCTATTCTCCATGTAGCTCATTTGTTTGTTGATTTGTATTTTTGTTGTTTATTGGATTGGATGATTGATATTCAGTGAAAATTGTGGTAACAATTTATTCACTTAACAAAGAGGAGTATCAGCAGTGGTTGGGAAACCACACACAACCACAACGACCTGCTACCTCCTCCTGGTCATTAACTTGGCATACCACACCTCAACAAGTGTTTGACTTACTCATATCAATGTGCTTGTGCTGTTCATTCTGGCATGTGCAAACTGACACCAGTGTTCAGAGTGATTAACATCAGGACTGCAGGCAGGCAATTCCATCTCTTCCACTCTACATATCTGGAGATCGTTTCTGTTCTTCATGCCTGACATCAAGCCCTGACATCCTGAAGGACAGAGTCTGATGAAAAGGTAGAGAGGATTGCTTTTGGTTGCAGAGCCTCATCTCAGGATCACTGCATTGAAATAGCCTACTTCTTTTTATGGGGGATGGCAGAGCACTGAGAGCACTGACGCTATTGCGCCCTCTACATGGAGGAGATGGAGGGGATAGATTGTTTTCACAGATTATCTGTCTCATAACAAACTGTCACAACATCGTGACAGCTTTAACAAATGTGGAGAAAACATATTTTTTTATTAAATTCATATACGGCAGCTTGAATGAAATGCAACTACATAGCATTTTTTGAGAAGTCTGGATTGCTTTGTATATTTTGCACGTTTTTTGACTGTTGCTTGTGGGGAGAGACATTTCAGTAATAGAAAAATGTAAGCAACCTACTTGCATACCGTATGTGAACTGTTACATGTAAAATTCATGAGCAGTGAATATTGACCTAGTATCAGTATTGGACCAAAGAAAGCAAGGCAGTTGCAAGCCTTTAAAACTGAGATGCTTTTTGTGGGTCAAATAGACTCAAGAAATTGTAACAGCAGCTGCGCAGAGGGGCCCAATCTAATTTTTTGTCACAGGGGCCAAGATTTCTGGCGGCGCCTCTGGGTTGAACAGATGATGACCCTGGTGTAGTTTGTCTTTGCTGATGTTTTAGGTCAGCCATAGCTGACACTACGTCACACAGACACCACCTGATGTGCAGCAATCAGAGCATGCAGCCTGGCCATAGGTTGGGATGCTTTTAATTGAGGTGCAATAAAAGTTTACTAAATCATGCTCTTATGTACCACAAGAAATATAAATTGAACGTTGAGCTCTCCATCACAGTTCTGGATTATATCCGACCTGTTTGCTGTTTCATGCATAACCAAGCAGCAAACTGTATACATGTTGCTGAGTGTGTCTGGATAGATTCATCTATCTGATGTGGTTGGAAAGTTCACTTAAAAATTCTATGACATTTTAATGTTTTCACTCTTTTTTATAATATATAGTTAATTATTTTATAAATTTCCATGTGAATAACTGTAATAAAAAGCTCAGAGCACTTTGACAGCTATGGCGTTTTAAAGACTTGAGTAGTTTTATTATCACATGAACCCACTTATGTTTTGGCTCCACTCTGATGAACTACCAGTGGAAAACTGGCCCACTGGGCCAGAGGCCTGATTTAAACCCGAGGACCACAAACACAGCCTGGGAGTCATACAGACTTTCTACAAAAAGTCAATGATAAGCTAATCTATATGGAGCTAAAACTGTCTCATAATTCACAAATGCACAGACTAAGATTCACAAATGCAAAAGATTCACAAATGCACAGGATGAGATCCACAAATGCCACATATGCATACAAGATCCACAAATGCTCCATAAATCTATAATGGACATGACAATATCAACACTTAAATAAGACACTTGATGTAGGTTTCTTCTTTGGAGCTGAAGAAATTGAAATAACTTAAAGACATTACATATTTTCAGCCTGCAGGGCACTGGCAAACAAAGAAAACGCATTGTAGTAAAGCTGAGCTCTGGAGCTCTACAGTTTGTATTAACAGTTCTCAGTATTAATTAAGATAAAGTTTTTTTTATCATTAAAGCAAAGCATCTGTTGTATTTTCTAACCAAAATGACTGCAATGTGGGTACTGGCAGCTATGAAGATAACTCAGTATGTCACAATATTCATCACAAAATATTGGAAAATAATGAAGTTTCAAAGGGGGAATAAATAGGGAGATGGGGTTCAAATGACTAAATAAATAAAGATGATCAAGGAATAAAATATGCCTTATACATGTTATACACACTATCAGTGGAAAAATTTAAGGCTGGTTAAGAAAATTATAATTATGAGAATAAATAGGAGAAACATTGTACAGTAACGTTGAAAGAATAAGATAAAGTGGTAATATGAAAATGAAGTCACACAAAAAATTATTGTAAAAAAATAAAATGAGGAATGTTGAGCTGTTTTCAACTTTGGTATCATCTTACAAAGAAGAAAATAATTAATCTTTTATCAGAGTTAAAGTATTATCAGTAGCAGGACTGTGATACCTGAGTGAAGTTGGCCCCCCCACCTTCTTCAAATCAGACAAATGGGTGTCAATCAACTCGGCTATGTTTGTGTTGATTTGTGCAGCAAAAATTGTTTGTGCTGCTTTGGCTTTGAAGATATTAATGAAAGTGTAAAGGTCAAAAGGTCAACCAGCCCCCCCACTTTTATGAAATCCAACTTTCTTTATATCTTTAAAATGACAGCGGCACAAACGAAAATTTTTGGAGCACAAACCAGCACAAACGTAGCACAAACGTTTGACACCAATTTTGTCTGATTTGAAGAAGGTGGGGGGGCCAACTGTGATCCAGCTGGGGGGACTTTGGCTTATTCTGCTTCAAATCCAGGGCGGGCACGGCTGACCCTTGGCGGGCCCATGCCGCTGGGCCTGCCGGTGTTCTGCTGTGAGAGGCCGGTTAAACAGCTTTCAAATTCCAGGAACCACAAGTACTCCCCGAACAGGTCCCGTCAAATATTTCAGAACTCTATCTAAGCGTTTTTCCTCATTAAAGCCATTTTTTTCTTGTAGTTTTACAAAAGTCTTATAGTGGTATTTCGTCTTTATTTATTCCCAAAATATTACGACTTAAAAAAATAAGTCTTAGTCTGACCGAGGGGAGTTCTCTTCTGCAGTAAGATAATAACTGCAGAAAACCTCTGTGTAAAATCTACACTTGCTCTTCAACATGTAGCCAACATTTACTCCTAACGTCTGAATAAATCGTAGCCACAGGATTCAGTGCAAAATTTCCGTGTTTGGTTAACAACCAAATACGTAAAGAGCGTTTTATTTTGACAACACCGGAAGTCGTCTGCAGTCTCCCGCATCTATTTCTCTGGCTGTCAGTCTTGGCCGTCGGCATATTAGGTTGCAGAGCTCCGTTTGCTCTCAAAGAAAGTTCCAGTGGTTTTGAGTGAGGACCGCGGGGGAATCAGCGCTCCGGCTCCGTGTGGCTGAGCGGGGTTTGCTCTGATTCCATGGCCTGTACTGGCGGTGGACCAGCTGCTGCTCAACACTCCGAGATGCTCCGAGTTCTCCGCAGCTGCACAGTGACACCGGCCCGGGGACTCAGCGATGTTTTTCAGACGGAGAGCCAGGTAACGGTGATCCGGTCCGACCGCACACTGGCAGAAATGCGGGGGGCGGGGGAGGGGGGGAGGAGGGAATGTGAGGCTGAAAGCCGAGCGGAACGACGGCTTCTGGATGCAGTGATTGAGCCTGAGAGGAGTGGAGGGGCCGGCTGTGGTCGTGTAGAGGAGGGGGGATGGAGGAAAGAAGGAGGAGATGTGGGTGGAGGGCTGGAAGGGCCCCTCACACACAAAGGATTTTCTTCTGATATTCCTTCCATCTCATGGATCAGCTTCGTGCAGATGCAGCCTGCCGGTGTGTGTGTGTGTGTGTGTGTGTGTGTGTGTGTGTGTGGTATTTAGTGCTGTGGTTAGCGTTTGACTGATGGTGTCTGCTTGTATCATCATGGCTTCTGTTTGTTGTGCCACCCTGTGAATGTGATGTTAGCACATCATGCTAGCTGTGTGTCCTGTGCGTGCGTGTGTGTGGGTGTGTGTGTATGTGTGTATGTGTCCCAGTGGAAGTGGGGGAAGCAAAACTTCAAGGCCAGACAGTCAGAGGTCCTGAGTCCTTTCAGTCTGGTTCAGTTTTCTTCTCTCATCTTCACATTCCATGTGTATCTCAGCTCCTTTATTGAACAGAACTCTGTATGGCTGAAATTAATCAAAATGTTACTTCTGAAGCCTGAAAACTGTGGAGTAAATGATTGATTTGAAAAGTTGACAAGCGGAATAGAAATTTCTCCTTGATTTAGTTGAAAATACTAAGGCTTTCTGAAGCTGATATATTTTTTGGTGTTTTGTCTCCACGACTCTTCCAAGGCCATCAGCAGCGCTTGTTGGCTATTGCCTGATGATACACAAATTCTTCCATTAGGGATATTACGGCTCATGCGGCTCCCCTGTACTAAACCAGGTGTTGAACCGTCAACCTGTGGTTTTGTGCTTACGGGCCTTTCAAACGTGCCGCCAATATCCTGCCATAACCAAACCATCACAGAGAACACCACACCTTTCTGTCAAATTTCATAAAACTTACAAAATGTTTTCACACAAACCAACTGGTATGTGGTCAGTATCAATTCATGCACAATTAATATTCAGTGAATGACTAATAAGTTTAGAACAAGTGAGCACAAAAAAAAAAATGCCAGTAATGTCAGTAGTGGTCTTGCAGTTGGCGGGTTGTGAGTTTGATTCCAGCTTGTGTGGGGCTCTTCCCTCCAGCCTGGCTGCCTGTGTGTGGGTTGGTGAATGACTGATTGTTCAGTGTGACCCCGCTGTGAAAGTGTCTCTAGTGGTCAGTATCACTAGACTAGTGTACCTACAGTGAATCATCCAAAGTCAGTGACTCAATCTAATCAGCTGGATTTCCTTAGATAGAAAACACGTCGTTTTAAGGGCTAAACTAATTTAATCATCTGAATCGGTTCATACAATTGGATTTAATTAATTGCACATTTCTGAGAATAATTCGGTATATCAAAAACTGAACTGAAATGTGCAAAAGAAGATTTTGAAGTTATGTTCAGTGAGTGCGTCAGTATGAGTTTAAGCATCCAATGGCTTTCAAAACCTCTCAACAGCATTGAATGTAATGAACATCTGTCACACGTTTCAGACGTAAACAGTATATGTTGCACATGTTGATGAATTCTTGGTTGACTCGTTAACGACCAGTCCGTTTCTCTGTCCTTTTATGAGAGGTTTTTGTGGTTAGGGCAAAACAGTGGTTGAGTATCAAACACTGGGCTGTACTTAAAGCGCAGAACGATTTTTATTGGAAGCTTTGAACAGAATCTGTGATCCAGAGGAGACACTGGGATACTTCAGTTTTATAATAAGTTGGATTAATTTATACAACATGGAGAATAATGAATCTGTAAATAATGCACAACTGCAGATGTCTAAAAATATCCTTATTTATGTTTGGTTGGTGCTCATTTTAAGGCATTTAGTTTCGATGGCGTGTTTGAAAACAATATCAGATGAAACATTGCGTTGCTGCTGCATATCTGTAGGGTACAGAGAACCAAAAATGTTTGACATGGCAAAACCACGGAGGCTGACAGATCACGACAAGCTGTGGCTTGTTAAGAAAACCAGACCTGCAGATTGTTGACAGTGCAAACACTCTGACTGAGGTCACCTGTTCAACTCACACTCTCAGGAAGTCGTTGTCACTTACTGTAATAAAATGTTTGATTTTCAGTGTGTGTGTCGGTTCCAGAGCTTGTTAGAGCCACACATTCCTGCTGAGTGCATTCTCTCTGCAGCTAGTATTTACATAGGGGTTTGCAACCTGCCAATATGGCCTCTTGCTTTCACTTTTTTCAAAAGAAGTGAATAAGGAGATGCGGAAAATAACGATGCCAGAGTTTTGCAATTTCTAATAGGTAGGGATCGCATCGTTTGAATTGTATTTTCAGATATTTTTGGACAGTTACTTAGAAAGGCATGTTCTCGAACATAAAGTTAAAAGCTGAAATAACATCAAATAATACAAAGTTGGAGAGTAGTAGGAGACTTTAGCAGAGTTGGACAAAGTGGTCATTATGTCCTCCGGTAGATTAAGCAACATAATTACTGAGGTGGCCCATTCTATAAGCTTTATCGTTGTTATTGGTTATTGTACAGCAATGATTTCAGCTGATAGTCCAGAAGCTGTGAGAATGTGGAGAGATAACGGTGAACAGGAGAGCAGCAGGGAGTGTCACTATCAGGCGTGTAACAGGAGAATCGAACAGAGGCTGAATGAAAACAAAGACTTTTATGTCCTGGGAGGAGAGGAGAGATTATCAGGACTGGAACTGGGAGTGTGCTTCACTGACTGTAAGGAAAGGAGGAAACTGAGGCGCTGAGGGAAACTAATGGAAGAGAAAGACTGAACAAAATCCCAAAGGAAACACAGAGAACAGGGTAGACGAAACCATTCCGGAATATGAAGACTCTAAATGAAAAACTAAATGCACAATCAGACAAATAAGAAAGCGTAGGAGCTGGAAAACACTAAAAACTCTAATCTGAAGGAACAATGGTAAATAAATAGATATGACATAACATCTGTCATGAACATGAAGGAGTCTTCATGAATGTTTATGACTGTTGTTATGAAGCGTCATTCAGTAAATAACACATTTAATGCAAAGTCGACAATTTTAATTAACTTTTAATGCAACTTTTAAAGCAGCTTTGCATTAAGTGTCATTCTTTACTGAATGACGCTTCATGACAACAGTCATAAACCTTCATGAAGACTCATGACAGATGTTGTGTCATATTTATGACAATCAGCCTTATGATCACTGTAAGTGTTACCATTTTTTTCTACTTACAGCTATCAAAAAGGATGAGCTTTCCAACAAAAATCAGTAAACAGTTCAGGTTCACAGGCAAACAAGACTCGCATCCATCCAACACACAACATGTCCGTCTGCGTAGCTGTAGGCCGGTGAGGCGTGTTTCTTTGGTCATTATTTTGCAGGGAGACGTTGGGTCTTGGTTATGTGGATGATGCAAAATATTTTGGCTGTCCCCGTTAAATCACAGACTTTCTTAGACCTTATCTAAATTCCTCAGACATTCAAATTGCGCAAATCCCAGCTGTGCTAAGAACGTGGAGAAGGTGAGGAAGAAGTTGGACTGCTGGAGGCCTCGGTCAGTGAGTCACGGTTAATGATCCTGCTTTTAAAGCTGACCGACTCAATGTCAGTCTTCATGTTATAACCGATTTGTGTATCTCTCCAAAAACAAAAGCCTCTACTGTAAAGAGGCCGCAGTGATGTAATGTGCAGGGGGAGTGGGGGAATGTCTCCTGATGGTGTGGGACTGTTTTCCTCCCAGTCATGATGCTTTTAGTCAGGCTTCCTCCATGACTCACTCCATTCTGTTCCTCCCTCACTTCGCCTCGTTGTCCTCCCTCCAACTCACCCTCCTTCTTTTATCTCCTCTCTTTCTGTCTGTATCACATATTTACCATCCATCCATCCATCCATCCATCCATCCATCCATCCATCCATCCATCCATCCATCCATCCATCCATCCATATATATATATATATATATATATATATATATATTCACACATTTTGTTAAGCCACAGTTTTTCTCTATTATTGTTTTGCTGATGATGCTTTAACTCTCCTCTCCTCTCCTCTCCTCCCCTCTCTCCTCTCGTTCCTCCCC
>NW_015112656.1:122472-155448 GCF_001443285.1 Poecilia latipinna | reverse complement strand
CCTCCTGTCCTCCTCTCAGGATGTTGCGGTGGCTGGTGTGTGGTCGGCTGGGACCAGTTTGGATGTGGAAAGCACTTCTGCTGTTTCTGGCCATTGCTTTTGCAGGTCAGCTGCTGGGAGTCATCTTCAACAAAAGGTATGTGACATACTTCCATATTTCTTATTTTTGTATCTCAGGTGTAATTGTTTAGTAGTTTTAGTTGAAGCACAGCTAAGCTTTTACACCATTATACCAGCTGGGACAGTCAAAATACGTGTATTCATTTATAAACAACTAGCAGAATCAGAATGTGTTAACAGATGTTAAATTACATAGAATTTAATGCATTCAAAATTGTTAACACAGTTTAGCACATTTTCTTTTACATACATACATACAGAACCTTTGTATTTGTGTGTTTCTGGTACGCCCGTAAATCTGACGCACAAGCAACATCCACAAACAGCAGAAATGGGAAATAAAGCTGCCTCTGTATGCCCACTGGGTGGTAATTTGGTATTCGAGCCTAAAGTAGAATCTCAATGCTAAACATGTAGCAGCAGCACAGACGTCTCCGATGCTAATGTCAGTGTTTCTACGTCGAGATTTCGATAGAAGTTCCATGAATGATGAGAAATTCCTGAAACTCTGGAAAGATGAATGGATAGACCAGAGCTTTGCTCCAATCTGATTGTAGTTGCAGAAAACAACAAAAAAAAAATCTATGCTGTTGAGTTCGTCTGTCCATATTTTCCCCAATAATTTAGCAGCAAAAATAGTTTTTGAGTTGAAAATTTAGCCTATTTTGTCAATATATATTTTTCAGTTAAAATGAGATTAACTTGATTAATACTGGAATTAACTCAGTGAAAAACTTTAATCCAGTATGTTGGGAATAAATAATTCTGTGTTTTTCTCTGTCTCTTTTAGCTGCTTGCATGCTCGTACACACACACACACACACACACACACGCACAAGCACACACACACACACACACACGCGTGCCCTCATAACGGCTAAGCTTAGATAGAAGCTAACAAAATGAACTAGAAGCTGTTGTCAGGTGCCATTTTATTGTGTTAGCCCATAAGAACCGGCATGATAATGGACCATCACTGTGTACTAGTCTTAATAAATAGTGAGTTGAATTCCTGAATTCTGACATTAAGAACCTAAATGGAGAAAAAAATAATTCCCCACAAGTTCCAACACCGTTTTTTACCAAAATGAAAAATAAGTGATCTCCTGGTTGTGTCTGCCATTGTACTGTACTGATTGGGTAAAATGACTTTACATTTAACGGCTGAGCATTAACAAGACAGCCACTTGATGATAAAATATGGATAAAACGCCACCAAACGTTATTTATGTCACTGCGCATTGAGATTCACCACCTGTGTTTTTTTTTTTTTTTTTTTTTTTCTAAATTAAACACTAAAAGACTATCAGATTTTTTGCCAACAAAAATGAACCAAAGTTCACAAACTGTTCTTTAAAGAGGCGGAATGCAGTCTAGTGTACTTCATTCCTTGTACCTAGTCAGTGAAATGGCTTTATGCCACGTTCCAAAAGAGCCTGAAGATGAGCTCTGAGTGTCATTCAACAGGTTTAAGGTTAATATTTTGTATTTGTATGTTTAAAATGTTCTCAAAATTGCATGTGTTTTTTTTTTTTATTGGATCTGGAAAAATCTGGAATTCTGTGCAGCTCTGCTATGAGCCAGAGACACCAGAGTCACATGGTCTGAGAAATAAATGGTACTGGCTGGTCTCATGACACAAGTCTTTATTTCACAATCATAGTCATTGTAATGGCTTGAAATCTGTTGGTAATTGTAAAAAAAGGCCTTGATGGTTCTTCCAGTCCATCAAAGTCTATAAGAACCAAATGTCTCGGTTCTAGACATTTCTAATTTCTGTTGTTTTGGCATGTTTGGGCCGGATTTGTTTGGGTTCATGTAGGTGAAAACTTTTCTGAAACTGATCCTGTGTGTCCAATATTATTTTTTTTAATGATGTGGCAGAGATGATTATTTTTATAAAGACCCGGCTACGTGTGTACAAGACCTCATCATGTGAATGTGGATGGTAGCAGCCCTTCATTTTGTAGAGTATAAATGCTTCAAATACAAACTTAAGATCTCAATATGTGAAATGGTTGGCTCAACAATAACCAGTCAAACATCAAATCCAGAACAGGTTTATATTTGGTCAGATGATACATTTCCCCACAATTTATCCAGAAATGATTTCATCTGGGTTTGATTCAGTCCCATATGAATTAAACCCAGCATTATAAAAGTGTCCTGCTTTCCTCATTTCTTTCTGACAGTTTGAAATCTCCTCTGTAAAATTCTTTTCCGTTCTCCAGCAATGTCCAGCCAGCCGCACGATCCATCTTTTCTTCTCCTGATGCTCAGGGGCCGTCTCTGGGTTCCTGTCGGCCCCACACTCACATCATGTTCCTGAAGACCCACAAGACGGCCAGCAGCACGGTGCTCAACATGCTGTACCGCTTCGGAGACGAGCACAGCCTCCGCTTCGCCTTGCCGCTGGGATACCAGCTGGGCTACCCGCTGCCTTTCAACGCTCACAGGGTGAAAGGCTACCGAGGTCCCAGAGCCATCGAGTTCCACATCATGGGGAATCACATGAGGTTTAATAAGCTGGAGGTGAGTTCTTCAGAGGAGCGGAAAACATGAGGGCGATGTAGAATTTAGTTGGATAAGAATAAGAAATCAGCATGTCGGTTAGCTCTCTCTCTGAGAAATGGTAAGATGGAATAATGAAATCATCCCAGAGCTTCTTAATATTTGTTGAACTTCTTGTGATAGCAGTGACTGCTTTGATATGTCAGCTCTACGGTTTCTTAGGAAGACCCTCCTAATGTGTGTTTTATTGTCGTTGAAGCGTCTCTACCAACCGTAGAGACATGTTTCTCTATGCTTGAACTGCCTCTGTGCTTCATGGTTGGTTGGGTCATCATGACTGACCGACGCTTTCTGATTGATTATTGACAATCGTGTGTTCAGTGCATTGCTGCCTGTAGCCACAGCTGCAGCTTTAACACTTTGGGGGCGAGTTCTCCATGAAAAACATCTGTAGAAAATAACTCCCGGAACAAACCAGATGTGACACAAGATTGTTTTAATACTCATTCAGGTTTTTATAATATATCTAAAATAAATTTATGACAAAAACAAATTATTTTGATTTCACTTTAAGCCCTTATATAATGCCAATTACAAATTGTTGCCTCTTTTTCTGGCTGCTGGAGTCCTTTAGGTTCCAGCTTTATGGATCACAGATCGCTCTCCCAGATCTAGTTTTCTTTTGGACAATTTCTGTCCTACTATAGGTCATGTGTTCAATTGCTAATATGACAAATATTGGCTGTTTGTCCTGTACTGGAATATTTAATTTACCCAACTCTGCACTGTAGATGGAGGGTCAAAGACTGAGGCTCCTGATTAACGCTGAAACAATGTGAACTGTTTTACTAAAGCAGAAAGCAAATGTTTGCTCGTCCAGTTTTAATCTAAAACGCTAATCTTAGCACTCACTATTACATATCATCACACTATTTGGGGATAAAAGCACAAGACATCCATAAGTTCTTCATTCTAACTGAAGTCTCTCCATGCTGTTCAGACTTCCTGTTCCAGAGCCTGGAGCAGGAAGTGACTCTCGACGTCCATCTGGTGACATGCACACTCAGCCAGACATGATTCAGGGCTAATCTGAGCCTCAGTTGATGTGAAGAAGCTTCAGAGTTAGCCAGCTATACTTTGGCCCATCAGACGGTCTCACCAACATGGACTTGTTGGTGTCATTTAGGTTTATTACTTTTGTTATGCTTTTTTCTAATTTCAAGACTAATTGCTTCAAACAGACTCTGACATTTTTATCAGTCTGAAGGTTCAAAGTGTGAACCATTTATAAATCGGCACATAATGATAAATGTTTATCTTGAGGCTTCTCCCCATTAGCAGAGCCTGTCCTGAATGCTAGGCTAATTAGACTAGCCATCAATAAAAAATAATTTTCAAGTGAGTTGTTTGTCCATTAGTAGCACATTTAGCATTGAGTACATGAAATTGATTGACAGCATTAAGACCCTCCTCTTGGCCCTGATTGGCTGCTGCATTTCGATCTTTTCATAGATCATCTGTCTCATAACAAACGACATGGTGACAGTTTTAACAAACAGAAAAAAAAAGTCATTATTAAAGTTACATACTGCAGCTTTAACTGGCATTTTTGTCTCATCAATCGTATCACTTTTCTTTTCAACATCATGAATATGTTCTACTGCCTAGAAATGTCCAGTATTATTTTTTATATAATATACCTTTTTTATTTGCTCTTGTTTTGAGGTGGAGAAGGTGATGCCTGCCGACACCTTTTACTTCTCCATCATCAGAGACCCGGTCGCTCTGGCTGAGTCTTCCTTTGCCTACTATAAAGAAGTGGCCCCGGCCTTCCGGAAAGCCAAAGGATTGGGGGAGTTTGCGGACGACCCTAAAAAATTTTACGACCCTCGTCTACGGAACAACCACTATGCCCGCAACCTGCTGTGGTTCGACTTTGGCCTCGACAACAACGCCAATTTCTCTTTGGCGCTGGCTCGGCTCGGAGAGGACATGATCCGGCGGACCTTCAAGCTGATTCTTGTCTCCGAGTACTTCGACCAGTCCATGATCCTACTGAGACACGCCCTCTGCTGGCCACTGGATTCCGTTGTCTTCTTCAGCCTGAACGCTCGGCAGCAGAAGCCCAGCAGTGCCGGTGGGGTGGCTGGGACCTGGGTGGGCAAAGCAGCAGCAGCCGCTGGTGTTGGTATTAGAGGCGGGCTTGTTCAAGCAAAGATGGTACCGAACCTTTCCCTAACGCCGGAGCAACGGGAAAAGCTCAGACAGTGGAATGCCTTTGATTGGTACCTATACAAAACCTTCAACAAAACCTTCTGGGAGGAAATTGACAAGTTTGGTCATGCTCAGATGGAAAAAGAAGTTCGTCTGCTCAGGATGCGTAGGGAAGACCTGGCCCGGGTGTGCCTCAGGGACGGGGGGAAGCCTGTGGAAGCTCATCGGATCCGGGACAAAAACATTAGGCCGTTCCAAAGTGGATTAGTTAAAATTCTGGGTTATGAGCTCCAGCCAGGGCTGGACAATACCACTCGGATGTCATGCCTGAGGATGATCAGGCCTGAGATCCAGTACAAGGATGTGTTGGATTCTAAGCAGTTTCCACAGTTCCATGCCATCCCAGCTCAGCAACAGAGCCAGAGGCTGCTGGTGGCCGTTGGTGGGACCTTTATAAAACAAGAGCCACCCAGGAAAGGAAGAAAAGAGACGGGAGGAGAAGCTGGAGCTGGAGGAAGGACTTTGGACGAGGGAATGAAAGACTGGGAAGGCAGCCGTTTAGTTAGGAACAACCAGACTTTGGTACGAGAGCATGAAAAAGGAAGGCTTAGATAGGAACCTGTCGTTTTCTGTCTCTGGATGCTTGAAATGACTTAGAAATGGATGAATACTAGTTTTGTTTACCTGTGTGCAAACAAAAAGCTCTTCTATTTTGACTTGTTTTTGTAAATACTATGATAGCTGTAGTTAATGTGGTCATCAGATGTTCTAATAGCAGCAGTCACTAGGGCTGAGTGGTGTTTGCTTTTGATCAAATTTAGCCTTCCTGTTATCATATCACTGTCTGCCAGGAAAGACTGTTGAGCATTTTGAGATGATATGAATGAATGAATGAATGACCATTCAACAGCCCATATTGATCTGCCATTACCTCTAAAAACACAATAATTGAACATATGAAGAAAAGTGTTCATAACACTGACTCCTATAATTACTAGTCAGCTCTGCTTCTGCTCGCTCCTCTATGGTGTGTATTATTTTATACACACCATAGAGGTGTGTATAAAAGTAGTGTATTATTTTATAATGAAAATGCCTTGAGATTGGTTTGGTTAGCTAGAACACATGCTAACAGTTTGGTCATGGAGTGAGTTGAAGATTATTTTATCATCACAGATTTGTTCTAGTGTAGAGTATAATCTCTGCAGTTCATCTCTTAAAGGGACAGTTTGGGGTTTAAAGCAGGGGTCCACTGATTGGCCAGCCAACCGATCTGAGCTCTACAAAGGTCTGGAAATCAGCCACTGTCCTCTTTGCTCTGCTGTGAGAGACTGACTGAGGCCACGGCTGAACTTAGAGACTTAGTGGCTATATTTAGTGCCGTTTCAGATACCTTTTAGCAGCTTTTTTTTTTTTTTACCGAACCGCGACTAATGCAGTTCCTATGTTATCTGAGACTTTGGTGACAACTGACAGTGTCAGTTATTAAAAAGAAACCAGCACTGTAATCAGGTCAGGCTTTTTTAATGGCTGGAAAACTGCAACTGTAATTTACAGTAACTGGATGGTCAGGCTAACAGCCAATCAGAGGGGAGCATAGACCAATCAGATTACTTCTTGCCAGACATTTTATAGTTGTTCAAGTAAAAGTGGTTTAATTAGGAACATGACTATTTAAATACCCATTCAGTGGTAAAAGAAAAAAACACTTCAGAAGTTTATAAAACTGTTTCCATGAAGCACTCTAGCATCATGTTTGTTATTCCTTTGAGCTGTAAGAGTTTTACTGAATCTTAATAAGTTTACAGAACCTTATTCTAACAACAAAAGCAAAACTCCGATTTTGAACTGAACTAGAGTTCCTTGGTGTTTAGTCCCTGCAACTCAGATCTCCTGTAACCTTTCAGAGGTTGAGGTCTGTGGTTTATGCAGATGTTCCTAAACCTTTAAACAACACTTGTCTGAGATGTTTTTACATCATTTATATTTATCATAAATCAGTGATATTACTAAATATTTTTAAAAATATCCATACAAGGGAACCCAGAACTGTATCTGAACGAGAAAGGAAAGTGTTGTAAAAATAAAAAAAATACTACATCGTGTTTAAATCTCTGGCTTGAATTTTGAGACTTTAGCTTAGTGGGACAGTCAAACCTGAGTGGAACGATAAATTGACTTCTGCAGGTAATACGCTAATCACTCATGACTACTCCACAGAACCCTACTTTTAAGATATCCGAGCTGCCCTTTTTAACTATAGATGTCACGAATGATGAACTCTTCCTGTCCCACAGCAGGTATGATATGAAGAAGCTTTGACTGCACAATACAGTATGTTTACCAGAGCACAGCCCACTTTAACTTCCAACCAACTGTTTAACTCCCATCCAAAGTGGTGCTCTGGTCATTTCTGAGTCGGTATTCCTACATCACCACCCAGCCCTAGCAGGAATATCAAAAAGCTGTGTGTTCTGTCTGTTTTCTTGTTTTTTACATGAACTTTTAAAATGTTGGTACTGCCTTTTATTGTATAAGAGAACTGGCGCTACAGCCTGTTTCCTGGTTGTAAGAGTTTTCATATTAAGCTTGATGTAATGTGCAAGACTTTATAAAATATTCCCTCCCCTCTCGTCAGCTTCCAAACTGCTTTTTTTCTTCTTGTGCTGCAGGAGTAACGCTGACCCTCCATGGATTCTTGGAGGATTTTGCAGCTCTGCGCGGCATCCGGCAGTGAGCTGCTAGCAGCTGCCTTGCATTCCTTCTTCCAAGCAATTATGGGGGGAAATTTTCTGCCATAATTCGAGAGCACAAAATGATCCGCAAGCGAGCGGAGAGGCTTGTGAGGGGACATTGGATCTGAGCAGAGGAAAGTTTTGAGCGTGAGGAGAAACGTTTGAGGAGGCACAGTGGATATTTGAAAGAGATCAGCAGTTCTGAGTATGAGCACTGCAAGTTTTGAGAAGAAAGACATGAACTGAAATTGTGTGCTCTCGAATTGTGGCAGAAAAATTTCCCTGTAAGCAAACAAATGTATTTACACAGTGCAGAAGAAACTAATTTAAACTCTAGGACTTTTGGACAAAGTTGCTTATTTAAATTTAAGAACAAAAAGTAAAAAAAATAAAAATTCTGGAAATTCGATATTCCAAGACCAACTCTGCCGCCACACGTCTCCTCCAGACTAGCGACAGCAGCGATTAGTAAACACCTGGTGGAGCTGCATGTCTGCTGAGCTCATCATACAAACTACAAACGCTCCTAACAACGGATTTAAACAGCATCATTGAATGGGATGGAGAAGCATCGTCATGACGGTTTGGATGGAGATGGAGAGTCAGGAGCAGTGGGTGTTCTTAAAGAGACAGACCGATTTATTTAGATACAGCTATGATGTAAAGTCAAACTTCAATTTCTTTTCAGTTGTTTTTGATATATACAGCATTTTCATAACAACTGAACGTAACGTCGTTACTTGATTGGGCTATAAAATGGTACTTTGTGCCTGAAAAATACATAATGCCTCCTTCACTCTAGTTTCTAATGTCTTAAAAATAAATACCTTTACATGGTAATTAGTTATTTCTACGTAAAGGTATAGCATTTAATAACCAGTTCAAATCAGGTTTTTTTTTTTTAATGGGCCAAAAACAGGATTCAAACTCAGTCTATGTCAGTCAACTGAAACGAACTAAAAATTTTCGTTTTCATTACAAAAATACTTACAATCAATCAGAGTGGAGCCAGTGGAAGGTTTTCTGTGTAAGGCTGGTTTGCTTTGACACAATCAACTTAAAAGGGGCTTTCACCAAGTTCTACCACTGCATGCTAAAAAACATCACCAACCCTGAGCAAGCATGGGGAGACGGTGCAGAGGAACAACACTCCCTGAACAAAGCCCAAACCAGGATGACCAGACCTCTGCCTTGAGAACGGGGAAGAAACTGAAAGAGACGCTGAGCTAAGGAAAAACAGCCACTGAAATCAGTTTTAGTTCATCAGTCGGTGCAGGATGACGTGGAAGCTGCTGGTCAGGTCAGCAGGATGAACCTTTGTCCTGCTGAGCCTCAAATGTTTCTGAGTAACATGAGAGGAAAAACAATCCACAGCTCATGTTTCTAATTAGAGCTGCTTGATGGCCTGCCAGGGTCTGGTTGTATTGTCCTTGTATCCAATGATACTAACTCTAATACTGTACCTCATTCTTCCACTGTCTGCTATAAAAAATGGAAAGTATCTGGCTTACAATTACGGTATAAACCTGAAGGTCACATAGAAAATTATATGAAAAAAGTTCAAATAAATTACTTTGCAGCTTCTAGTTTGTATTTAGATTGTTGTGGAGAAATGTATTTACCAAAGATAATTATTTTAGTGTTTTACTGCAAAGATGCCACAAAAAGTCAATCATTTTTTTCAGTTTAAACACATATGATGTAAAACCAGTGATGAGTTCACGCTGTCCCCTGCTCTGCTCTGTTGAACCGGGTCGGCCTCAGAGCTACCAGCCAGGCTGCCAGCTCAGCAACTTCCTCTCTGCAATGATTTTGAACTTTTCATTCTTTGATTACAGAAATCTTTAAACTTTATCACTGAATGAAACAAACAGCAAAAAAAAAAAGTCTAAAAAATGTTTAGAAAATTTAGTGTGAATAAGTCGGCAGCTCCTCTTTTTTTAAGCTAGTTGAGTGTTGATGTTGTTCACTGTACTTCCTGAACACATTTGGCTTCAGTGGTCAGCACAGAGGAAGTTGTTATGCACGAACAGCTGATGCAGTTTCAGAATTAAGCGTTCCATTTGTGTTGCGGTGAAAAGCAGCATAGTTCGTACAGGAAACCCAGCAAAACCAGCAAAGAAGCTGCACACAGCCCAGACTGCCAGCTACAGAAACACAATTCATCACGTTTTGCTGCTTGACTTTTCCTCACAGCCTTTTAGAATGGCTGTTTTAAATGATACTTTTAAAGGCGCAGTGTGGAAGAAACCAGGCGCTCTCTGGGTCAGACTGTCTTCTCTTCTTTTTTTCTAACTGATGACATCTTGCTCTGCCACACAGATGGGGCTGAATTATCTGGTTTCAGCTCTGCCTTTGAATGTCAGCAGAGTACAGTTCAAACTGTGGTTGTTCTGTGCAGAGTAAAGGTCGAGCTTCTTCTACGCCCACTCACTTTTGAATTTGTTCTAAGTGACTGAGCTTACAGAAATCTAAGTCTGGGCAATTTGAACCGGGCTGGTAAGGTGAGAAGGATGAAGGATCTCTCTGCTCTTCATGTGTCAAACTCAAGGAATGTGAGCCAAATCCAGCCCTTCATAGCGTTTTATGTGGCCCTCTGGATTTTAGACTAAAATACTAAGTGTGCTTAAATATCATGTTGTCAATCAAATCAATGCAGTTTTTATCTGTTTACTGCCAAATAATATTAATCAATCCCTCCAGCTTCTTGAGAATTATTGTGGAAATTCACTCAAAATATACAAATCCCTGCACTTTTTTGTGCTAATTGAGAATTTATTGCAGATTTTTCTCAAAAGAATTATTAGGAGTTTTTCATCTGTTTTAGGGTCATGTTGATGAGCTGAATCCTAAAATCACATTGGTTTTGCTCAATCAGGTCAACTTTCTGATCTATGGAGCAACATTAGCATCAAAATGCAGGACTTGTTCTCATATCTGGAGAATCTGATCAATAAGTGATAATGTTCAATTCACATGTACTTACACTGTTAATTAATGTGCTCTGTTAGAAAACAATTTCTTTATGGTTCACAAAACCATTTTTGGATGAGAAATATTAACAGAAATGAACTGATGATGTCACAAAAATGTAATCAATTTAGTCAGAAGATCAGATTTTTCTAAAGCAAAATAGAATAAAACCTGACCTGATTGAGAAAAATGGATGTCATTTTTGGATTCAGTTGTCCAAAATAGTAATTCAGTTGAAAAAACAAAGACAATTTCCAAAAAATATGCATTTATGACAGAGTGTAATCTGTCTCATGTAATTATCTGTCCTGCCATAGTGATAGTTTGAAGAAAGATGTAACAAAAAAACAAACAAAAAAAGCAACCTTTTGTATATATAAGAGGCAGGAGGGGAAGAGCAGGATTAGAACAGAGGACAACAGACAGCAGGTCATAACAGAGGGAGCTGTAAACGGGGCAAGCAGCAGAGAAATGATGAGCAGAAGAGCCAATCAGAGCTGAGTGAATGCAGCAGAGGAGAGATGAGATGATAGAAAACACCTGGGAGGGAGAGAGAGAGCTGGCAGACAGGGAAGCATGAAAAGGAGAAAAGAAACCTGAACCTAAAATAAAGAGTAAAAAGATATAAAAACTAAGCTAAGAGATAAAATCCAAAACTTAAACAATGAGGATAAATAAATGGACATAAGGAGTTATCCAAAATGGTAAAGTATAAGGAAATAAACAGTAAAGATCAAAAGCAGAAACAAAAATGAAACAGTCTTAACTGATACAGATAATAGTTTTCAGTCATATGCCTTCATTTTTGTGTCTTGCTCTAGTTTTTTTTTTTTTTTTTTTTTTACTTAAAACCTGGTTCTTGTTCACAAGAACAAAACATAAAATCCGATAATTTTCTTCCCATATCTTAATAGTTGTATTAGAACAGAATATAGTTGTTTATAATATTTGCCATTCTTCCAGAGCTGTCATTTCTGAAAACTAGTTAACATGTTTCAGTTTCATATTTCATCTCAAGTGTTTCTCAACTCAAGGGAGTAAAAATAACCTACATGTTTATTTTTCTCAGTAATTTATGTTATGTTGTTTGTCTTATTTGATTATTAGGACAACAGGAGGCAAATGCAAATCAGCTGATTTGCATTTGGCTTACAGTTCTACTGAATATAAAAAGAAATTATATATACATAAATCACAAAATGTGTTGAGATGGATTTATATATCCACCCAGTTCAGAGCTTTCAAATGACAATAATTAGTGAAAATATGTCAGCAGATGCAATCCCAGCCTGAGCAGGTAGAGACAATTCTGAGGTAAAAACCGTTAAGCAGAAGCAGCTTTCAGGACAAGCAGTTCTGTGCCTCAACTTGCTAGTAGTGGAAAGAACAGGGGATATAATACTTCAAAAGGAAAAAGTGAATTGTGAGGATTCCCTCTCAGCCTCAGTACAGTGTTTCAACAAGCAGAATGGTTCTGTTCTCTCCCTCCATGCTTCAGGTTCTGCCTCTGAGGAAGCCAAGGAAGAGGCTTGAGCAGAACACACATGAAACCTCTGGACTCTGTAGTTTGTGGGCAGAGACTTATGACACTGGTTTCACTTCAGCTTCAATAGTGAAACATGGAATAACCACAGCAGACTATTCGGAGACAGAGAAGTGCTTTACTGACCCTGACAGTTTTTTTTTTCTGTCACAGACTGTTTTAAAAAATGTTTTGCTACTTGTGTTGTATGTCGTATTCAGGCATTTCTGAAAACAAGAGAAAATATCAAAGAAAGAGCTGTGGCGCTTAGTAACCAGAAGGCATTCAGGATGTGCTTCAACAAAGGCATATTTATTCACAAATCACAGACATTTTAAAAAGAACAAGTTCATTAACGAAACATTAACATTTCACACAAAAAATGGTTAGTTCAAAAATATAAGTTAAAAAGTGTCAGTTTGTCACATGACGAAGAAGAGCAGAGCAGAAGTTGACAAGTGAACCAACATCACATGTTGGTCAGTTTTTCTTTCCGGTCATCATCCATGTGTTCGTATGGATAACCTGGAAGACAAAGCGCAGGGCAGAGTTACAGGAAGGAAAGCATTAACAACCACGAGTCATTCAAAGCTGAAGCTGCATGAGCTACTTCAGGAACACGTCTTCCAGAAAAGTTTCTAAAATTATTTAACACATTTAGATCTTGTTTAAAGATTCTGAAAGTTTTTCAGTTACTTAATTAAAAATAATTCAATTGTTTTAAAGCATTTCACACAACCGCAAGTATCCTATTCTATTCTATTTGAGTCAAAATCATCAGCAGTTGCATGAAGCTTATCTGTATTTTCCACAAAATGACCTTCTCAAAAAAAGCCATTTGAATTTTCTAATTTTTAATTTCTCCCTTATGATTTTAAAATGGTTTTAATTTTTATTTCAGCTTTTCAGAATTTAAAAGCTCAGTGTAAGTCTAACTGTTGATCAGATTAACAATTCTTACTTGTTGATTTCAAGCTGACGCTTCCGTCATCAGAAAGGCTTTTCCTGTGAACAGAAAGGGCAGAAATGAGACTTTTTCCCCCCATGAGAAATGATAGAATTGTGATTCATTTAAAATGTTCTCTGTTAGTTTGAAATAACTGACTAAATTAACTTAACAAAGGCAAGATTCAAAGGGGCAATGTTATGTGTTCTTCAGGCACATATTACCATAGCTATTTTAATTCCATTTGTTATTAAAATGCGGTGTATATCAAACATCACTTAAAAGAAATTTGACTTCATAATTTAAACGGCTTGAAGCTGAGCCTGTCTCTTTAAAACCTCCTGCTCTTTCTGAAACTCCGCCTTCAGGAAGTCATCACAACACAGCTCCTCTAATAACTAACAATGTTTTTACCTGCCTAGGACTGTAATAAAGCTCTGCAGATGTGCAGTTCCACCAGGTCTTTGCTAATTGCCACTAGCTAGTCTGAAGGAGCTGAACGGGGGAGTTGCAGGGAAGAGCTGCTCTGTGAGGCAGCTCTGAGGAGGTGGAGTGACGTCCACACAGGCGTTTTGCACAGCTGAATGGTTGCCATGAAAGGATTTCTCAAACATGTATAAACAAATCAGGGTCACACCCCAGGCATTATTCTGATAAGGAATAACATAATGTGATGTGAAGCTCAAAAAACTGGACTTTACATAATATTGCCCCTTTAAACAGCACATCAGAGCCTTTAAATGAACATGCATGGACATGTTACTATACTGACAGTAATTCTAGAACATCTGGGAGTTTTTATGGGAATCTATGAAAACGCAAGTGATCTCCAAGTCTGTTGTATCTGGACTGGAACTCTGTTGGGACTCACTTGTTTTTCCGTGTGCACACACACACAACGGTAATCACAATGGCAACGACGGCAACCGAGACCAAGACTGCAATTAGGATTATCCACTTGGTTTCTGTAAGAAACAACAAAGACATTTCAATGAGAAACCGCCCTACTATTACATTCTGCTGCTCGCACCGAATAAAAACAGCAGCGACATAAACAGCTAACCACTGGTTGATTTGCATGTTCAAAACAAAATGGAATCCTTTCATTAGCTTCAGTGCTGGAGTGTTAACTCAGTTCATGAGGATAAAGTTGAGCAGCTCTTACCCATTCCTCCAGGAACATCAGTAACCTCCATCTCACAGATTGAGCCGTAGAACCCTTCTGGACATGCACATGTGAATGCGTTGTCGTCTGCCACACATGTTCCTCCGTTCTCACAGGGAGAACTGAGGCAGGGACTTGCTGCAAGAGGGAAGAACACAGATGAGTTTCTAATACAAGAGTAGCAGTGATATTATCAGCTAAGTTATCAGCGCACGGAAGCAGACATTTTACTCATCTTTACTGTTTAACACCTTATATTAAAACTACAAGCTAAACCAGCTCCAGAAAAGCATGTAGTGGATAAACTAAAGCAAAACATGCGATTTTTACAGTGACATCTTGAGTTAAAGTTCATGCCTCCCGCCGAGAAGATGCCGCCCTGGGTGGTTGCCCATATCGTAACCCGCTACTGAACTACTCACACATCGCAATCCATGTGTGCAAGTTTGAGTAAGCTAACAAACATTCTCAAATAAGACACCAGCTTTTTGAGATCAGTTAAAAACCTACAGTCAGTTTTTTTATTGTTTCTCCAAAAGGAAAACAAACCTTTGAAGCAGTCTCGCTTTAAGTCGAAGATGGTGCAGACATAATCCTCCTGGCAGCTCTTGGGTTGGCACACGGCTCCCCTGCTGGTACACTCGCACGACTGGGAGCAGTCTTCAGTGACAAACTTCTCATTCAGCTGCAGGATGGAGAGAGAAAAGATGAAGCAAATATCCATAGAGACGCACAAACATGGATACCCTGGGTGTGATAAGGGAGTGCGGCTCACAGAGTAGTATCTGTTGAGGAAGGTGCAGCCACACTCTGGGTACGGCACACAGATCCCCTCGCTCATGACGAAACCAGAGGCACACTGGCACCCTTCCATACAGGAAGTGATGTCACATTCAGAGGGTGCTGCCAGGTCGGCGCAGGATGATGGACAAGCCGTCATGCACTGGGAGTAGGAGCTGTTGGCACCACAAGTCAGGGCTGCAATCCAAACACAGACAGTCAGGTTTGTGAGGGAGTTTGTGGCGGCGGGGCCAGGCTCCTCTTCCCCGTGTCTGAGGATTATTAATCTTACCGCAGTTCAGATTCTGCCTCCAGGCTCCAAGTTTAACTCCGGCCTCCTGACAGGCGGTGGCGTACGCCTCGTAGCTGCCACAGCGCAGCTCCTCGCTGCCCTCCTCAGCACACAGGTCAAACAAACAGTCACTAGAAGGACAGACAGACACATCGAACATGAGCAACTCCTCATACATGGTTCCACATGGTGCCCACAGGATTACTCACTCCTGGTAGGGTTGGGGGTCCACAGTGTCATGGCAGGCCACAAACGGCCCCTGAGGGTCTGATAGGGCTCCGCACTTTTTCACGCTGTTGTAGTCGCTGAGTTGAGACGCGGAGCAGTCAGACGTCTCAAATCCTGACTCTGGATCTGTCTCCACCTCTCGTCTGGAGAAGGACAGAGGTTTGGGATAAATATGACTGACTGCTCAGGCACACTCATCTGGGTAAAAACTGACTAAGGCAAATCTTGAATCACTTCAGAGTGTTTGCTGTAGGCCTACATTGACCCATGTATGTAAACTGCACAGTTTTATTCTGGATTTTTCTAGGAGTGACGTGATAGTCGAAGAAACTGTCCAGCTGCTTTACAGGCAACAACTAAAGAAACATTTTTGTTTTTTCAGGTTTTAAAATCTGCCGTCTATGAAACATGCAGTGATATATGCGCAGTGGGGACTGGACTTCAACATGTTAATTTTGATTAATTAATCACATAGATTTTGAGTTTTAAGTTGGAACCTTTGTATTGATACGTTTCCGGTACGCCCATAAATCTGACGGACAGGTGAGATCCGCAAACACAAACCACAAAGCTGCTTGTGCAGACCCACTGATTCTGGAAAAGATTATTGTTGTGTTCAAGTCATTGAACATAAATTGAGCTACTCTATGAGTGAAACTATTCAATCCTAAAATAGCATCTCAATGCTAAACGTGCAGCAGCAGCACAGACGTCTCCGATGCTAATGTCAGCGGATTTCTAAAGAAGTTCCATGAATGATCAGGAGTTCCTGAAACTCTGGAAAGATGAACAGACAGAATAGGACATTGTTCCAATTTGATGGTTGAATAACCTGAAGAACAGATTAACACTATAAATATATTTGTTGTTGAGCTCATATGTCTATTTATTCAATAATTTAGTAGCAAAAAGGATTTTGAATTGAAAATGTTGCCTAGCATTGTTAGCTCAATTAAAACTTTTCATTGTGTCCCACTACTACTGCAAAAGGTTTATTCTGCATCATTATGCCATGAAATGCAGCTGTTGTGGTGTCAGCATCTTGATCAGAACCCCCTGAAAGAGGGGATTTTGTATCTCAGTGGAAAATCTCTGATTAAATAAAGAGTACATGAAGTCTTAGTGAAGCAGTTACAACGCTGGCTCAGTTTCTCTTCATCAGGTTTCCCTTCCAGACTGACATTAATAAAACATGTTGAACCAACATCAGGATCTGTTAAAACAACCAACAGAATGATGAAGCCGAAACTTCCTGATAGACATCATATCTACAGAACCCTGTTCTCATATCAATTTGTCATTTAAAATGAGATTGTTCACAAGTTTCTGTGTTAACAGACTTCTTGTATTTACTAGGAATGCACCGATTGCAGTTTTCAGGACGATTTCCTTCCTTTAAACTCCTTATCTGCCAATTCCCGTTGTGGCAGATATCAATGGATCGACTAGTGTTGTTTCAACTACTGACTACACACATGCAGTCATGACCTGGTGGGTGTGTCTGTCACTCAGCCTCTCTCATGGCAGAGCAAAAGGGGACATCGGTGCACCACTGGGATTTACGATGAGGAATGTTCACATAGGAGTAAAATCCTCATCAACCAACTTGAACACAAGCAGTTCTCCTACCTGTGGACATGAACGGCCGTCTGAACGTCAGAGATCTTCAGCCCACCAGCTTCTCGGTCATTGGTTCTCCAGCTTTCTCCAAACTCATTCAAACTCCCGACCACTGTCCCATCAGGTTTCATGTACTCGTTTCTTGTGATGCCATCATAGTTTCCACACAGTCCTCTGACAGAGTTCCTGTATGTGCTGGGGAGCTCAATTTCTGAAGGAACCAAGAGGGAAAATGGAAGTGATGGGGATGAAGGCATCAATACGTAGGTTGAAGGAAGGTCTCAGTATGGTGAGGTAGATTCTTTACCTCCACGGATTTTGCCATCAAAGCGCACTGTGAGTCCAAAGTCTGTGGAAAGCTGGACTTCCTTGGAGTTCATTGTGATTGTCAAACCCCTGACCGGAGTGAGAGGAGGTGTGACACGCTCTCCGTTCACCTGAAGGAAATAAGAGTCAATGACTTTTAGTTTTCTTTACAAAAAAAGGTTGCACCGATGCATGCTTTCCTCCAGAACTCACCAGCACAACGTTCTTCTCCAGGAAACGAACGCTGACGCCGTAGACGTCAACATACATCTGATCGAGGATGGACACTTTCTTGCTCAAACCTCGCCTGATGTTCTTCCCTCTCACAAGCAGGGGAACCTGGGAGTCCAGGAGATTGTGGCCCTGAGTCAGGATGTAGGTGTTAGCTCCTTGGAAGTGATGTTTGAAGCCGTCGAAAGTCCTGTAGTGAGGGTCTCCAGTGATGCTGCATCGGTCAAACTCTACAGAGGATGACGATGGCAAAGAGACGGTTAAAAAAAGAAACTAAACTGCCAGGAATCAACGAGTCTCTGATCTGCACATGTCTGATATTTCTAGGATGTGTGATGGTTAAGTGTTGAACTCACTGCTGGGCTGGCAGTAGATGTCTCCGTTTTTGTCCAGGGCACACACTGAGTTCGAGTTACAGCTGTGGCTTTTACATGTGATTCCACCACCAAGGTTACAAGTACACAACTCAGAACATTTATCTGTCAGCCATGAGTCTCCCACCTGCACACAAGAAAACCGATGCTCAGTCATATTTATCTACCGACTCCTACATAATGTAATTTCCTGATCAGTATATCACATAAACATGGCTCCAGGAATGTTTTCTTATTTTTATGTGATTCTTTGAATCTCACTGCAGTGCATTATAGACTGGACTGAATTTGTCAGCATGATAATTGTTATGAGACAGTTTTGATGCAAACTGACGTAAGAATTTAGAGTGTAAACTCTGTGCTCAAATCCCTCGTTGTTTCTGTAAACTACCAAATGTATTCCATGGAAAAATAGTTTTCTGTCTAAAATACTCTGCCGTTGTATTACTGAACATCCAGGCTGATGTTTGCTGTCAAACTCACATCATGGTACTCTCCGTCCGAGCCCACACAGCCACATTTATCCAGAGGAACACACTTGTCATCACTGAGGACGTATCCGGCGTTGCACTGACAGCCTTCCACGCAGGTGGTTGGTGGAAGGTGGCAGGATATTGGGAAGAGGTCAGAGCAGGTGGGGGGGCAGGGCGGAGTGCAGTCTGAGTAGTGGCTGTTTGTGGGACAGGGCAGCGCTGTGAAGAGAAAGGAGCATACGGGGTGAAGCAGTGACCTCTGAGCTGGACCGTGACTCATCAGCATGAATGAAACTTACGGCAGAAAGTGTTGTTCCTCCAGCTGATGGTGACGCCGGCGCTGTGGCAGGCCTGGGCGTACGCCTCCACGTTGTCACACAGCGTCGACTGCATGCCGTCATACTCGCACATGTCGTAGATGCAGTTACCAAGGAAGGCCTCGGGGGGCACTAGAGAGTGGCAGGGCTTGAAGCGGTCAGACATGATGACCTCAGCACACTGAGCCGTAAACAGATTCTCTTCTTCTGTGGTGCAGCTGGGGTAGATGTCGGGGCGTGTGTCCGGCTGACAGCTACAAACAAAAAAAATCCGTTCAACTTTACTAAATGTCCCTTTTGCAATGCAAACACAGAAATATCCTAGAGTGCAGTTATGCATTTTTATATTTGCTGAAACAAAGCTACGCACCATTCAGATAGTTACAGTTAATCAGATTTTGTCGACACTTACCCAGGATCACTGTCTCCATCCGATTTCCAGCTGTTGCCCAGTTCAATCACGTCCTTGGCTGGTCTCTTATCAGGCATCAGGTTATCATCAGAGTTATCATGGTTGTAGTTCCCACACATGCCACACACCTGGTCAAATCAGAAACCAAGCTTCAGAGACCGTCCTACACTCACAAATGACAAAGTAAAACTTGTAAAATGCTCTCTCTACCTTGTTGAAGTATTCTCCAGGTATGGTGACTTCCAGGTGATGGACTCCATCAAACTTCACCTGGAGGCCAAAGTTTGTGTCCAGAAGGCTGTAGGCTCCGCTGGTTATCACCTTGGCTCCAGCTTCTTCTATGGTGAGCGGGGTTCGCACACGCCGCCCATTCAGCTGAAACAAGACGCCATGAAATGAGACGTTGGATATGGTTTTGGTTTTTTTGCTGGCTTTAAATCATCCATGCTCATGTCAGTGAGTTTGAGACATTACCAGAACTCTGCGGCCCTTCTGGAGCTCAACCTCGGTGTCGTGAGGCAGGTAGACTTTGACGTAGCGGAGATAGGAGGCCTCTGGCTGACCACGCTCCTCGTTTTTAGCCACCACTTTGAAGGGAGTTACCATGCTGCTGTTGCACACCTGTAGGATGTAGACAAAATGCATGCAATGAACATGTCTGATTGTCTCCAAATGAAGTATGACCTCAGACAATAATGCTTTATCATATGACTCACAAAAGCATTGGGATTAATAAAGTATTTTTCAACTGAAGCAACAAATAGACACATTTCAAATTCTATAGTAACTCCTGAGTCAATATCAGGGAGATTTATCTGATAGTCGCTCTGTACGTGTCACTCTTTCACTTCCTGCTGAAATGCCGTTCACTCTGCTGCATCTCAACCAATATTATTTAAAATATTTTTTTTTAAAAATCAGAAAAAGTTACAACTGTTTAATAAGCATTATGGCTTCTGTAGTGCTCTGCTCAACCAGACTACAGATAATATATAATAATAAATGTTTTAGGGTCATGTTGATGAGCTGACTCCTAAAATCACATTGGTTTTGCTCAATCAGGTCAACTTTCTGAACTATGGAGCAACATGAGCATCAAGATGCAGGACTTGTTCTCACATCTGGAGAATCTGATCAATGAGTGATGAGCAGGAGGAGAGATTCCATCAGGACAGGGAAGAGACGGAGAATTTTACAATGAAGACGTGATGTTCAAGTCACATGTACTTATTATCAGTGTTTATTATTCAATCTACAGAAATCCAAGTTTGTAACATTTAATTAATACACTCTGTTAGAAAACAATTCTTTTTTTTCTCCTAAAGCCTTTTTTAATGGAAATGAACTGATGATGTCACAAAAATGTAATCAATTTAGTCAGAAGATCGAATTTCTCTGAGTCAAATTAGAATAAAAACCTGATTAAGAAAAATGGATGTCATTTTTGGATTCAGCAAAATAGTCATAATTCCGTTAAAACAGACAACTTCCAAAAAAATATTTATTTGTAACCCAGTGTATGTAAAGCCTTTCTTCCAAGCAATTTACTTTAGACTGTATGATTGTCATTCTTGGAACTGAATCAGTTTGATAATATTAATGTCAGTCTAGACTAGAACAGGCTGTCTTCTACTGCTGGGATGAATCAGGAAGCTGATTATTCCTCACCTCCACCAGTGTGTATGTGCAGGTACCCATGAACGTGTGCATCACACCGTCAAAAGTGTAATAGTGTGGATCTCCAGCGACATGACACACTCCTTTACCTGGGGAAGGAAGAGGAAGTGATGTAACCGTGGCAGAGGGATGCAGGAACAGATGCCTGGGATGTGTGTGTGTTTCCAGGTTACCTGTAGAGTGACAGCCCAGAACTCCCTCCACCACCTTGCACTCCTGCGCCGGGCTGCACCGCCACGGCTCACAGGTGACGTTGAGATTCCCGTTACACTTACAGCGCTCCGAACAGTCAGACTCGGTGAACCAGGTGTCTCCAACCTGAACACACACACCCACACACACGTTCAACTCCTGCCATGAGTCACACATGCTTTCTATTCTTGCAATGAATACCCACCGGTCTGTATTCCCCTTCTTCATCTGTACATCCACACTCACTGAGTGGGACACACTTGTCTCCACTGAGGACCAGGCCCTCGTTACACACACAGCCCTCCACACAAGGGTGCTTGCAGGAGCCCCCGGGACCTGCAGGGTCCTGGCAGCTGGGCTGAGGGCAGGCAGAGGCACACGGCTCATAATGGCTGCCGGCCAGGCACTTCAGAGCTGCAGGGGGAGGAAAGGCGGAGAAGGCAACTCTTAAAAACAAGGACAATCTTTTTAATCAGGAGTTCCATCAACTCAGCTCAAAAACACACACACATCTAAATTGCAATATCAGAGACTGCGTTATAAATTCGGTCACCACTAAAGTGACTTGCCCTCATTTGAACCTCTCACAGGTGTTGTCTTTCATTCGGCTACACTACGGTAATAAAGTGGCACAAGTCAAGAGGGAACGAATAAAAACTGCACGAACTGAACAGCTGCCAGGATAGGTTCAGGCTTTATGACTTCATTTCTGCTACAGTCTGTCTACTACACCAAACAGACTGAAAAAAATAACTGAAGGAAATCATTAAGATGTAAAATCTCTTTTCATATTCACGTGTAAATATGACAGTTTCCACACAGTCTGACGTTTTTCCTTTGGTTTTGCTGCTTGTGTTGTTCAGCATGGTTGTCTTCCTGTTCATACAACTCTTATGTCCTCTTGATGTCCTCAGCTGTCAGGATTTCTACTTCTACATCACTTATCGCATATGTAAAGATGGCATTATGTATTTTTCAGGCACATATTCCATTTTATAGAACAATCATGTAACGTTATCTTCAGGTGTTATCAAAATGCTGCATATAAAAATGTCTCAAACTCGACTTTGCCTTAAAATTGTCCTCTGTCTCTTTAAGAAGCTCCCACTCTTTCAGACACTCCTCTTTCAGCACGTCATCACAACAGTGCTTCTCCAGTATGTCATTTACAGTCATTATTAGGAGCATTAGACTGAGAAATAGTTCCTATGACGAGCTCAGCAGATGTACAGTTCATCAGGAGTTTGCTAATTGCTGCTGCCACTAGTCTGGAGGAGCTGAGAGAGGAAGGGGTGCTCTGTGAGGCGGAAGCTCGACTGGGGACTACGGCTTCAAGGAGGAGCGTTGTGTGAATAGGTGAGACCAAGAGATTAGTGGTTGCCACGGGAGATTAAAGGATTTCACAAACATGCATGAAAGAATGAAGGTAAAAACACTCCCGGTATGTTTTAGATGAAGATAATATTATAACATGATGCAAATCTCAAAAAGGGTTAGGTTTTTTTTTTTCATAATACGTCCCCTTTAAAGTTTTACTGCCAGACTTGTTCCAGAGTACTTCAGACGTCTGACAGCAAAATACAATGTGTGGTCAACGCCCAATAAACTGGTGGAAAGAACGAGGTTTATAGCAATCTAATTAGATGGCAGACATAATGGTAAAACCAGCAGACTACTGGAAGATTATATGAGAGGTTTGTTTAATGAGAAATAGTTCTCTTCTTCATGGCCCCACCCTTACACTGAAAAAACAATTCGGTCAAGACACAAGGAGTCATAGGAACAATCATACCAATAACTTCACTCAATATTCAAAGGGAAACTCCAGAGATAGCCGGTAGAAGCATCAGCATGTGGTGGCATCTATTCCCATCATGTCCCAGTAATCACCAGTAATAAGTCTAAAGAGATGACCTGGTGGTGAGGACTATCAGGCTGAGGCAGACTTACGACAGAAGGTGTTGTCTCTCCAGTGGATGGGGACTCCTGCAGCAGCACACATGTCAGCGTAGCTCTCTATGGCCTGGCACAGGGCCACGGTCTGGCCGCCGGTGGCACACAGGTCATACACACAGTTCTCAAAGAAGGACTCAGGAGGGACGACAGAGTGGCATGGCTTAAAGATTCCTGAGGAGGAGATGAGAAACAGGACTGGTGAGCATCACGTTCATCATCCTGTTAGACTCTCAGACCAACCAGAACAGATCGCTATTGTTTTATTATTCTAAATGTTTTTCAACTCCAAGACCTTTCTGATTCAAGAGATTGAAATATTAAACTGTACTAAAGTCACATTATGTAAAACCCTATGAAGTCCAATATATTGCATATTTTGAACTTTTGTTTTGTCACCTGACCACTCCTGACATGTGTGTGTGTGTGTTTAGGTGTGTGAGCATTAGTGTGTGTGAACCAACCAGTGGGATCAGTGATCATTCCACAGCTGGTGGGCTTCTGTGCCTCTTCCTCCACATCTTCATCACAGTCTTCCTCTCCTCCACCGTTAGTGCAGCTGGAAAAAAAACCAAAAACGTCCATTAGAAAAGAAGATCAGTTTCCATGTTTCTGGAGACACGACCAGATTCTCTGCAGGCTGCAGACATTCCAGCTTCTTCAAAGACAGATGATATGGGGGAAGTATTTTGTTAATGTTTAATGAAATCTGGAGCAGAAAGTCAAATACTCATCACTCACTCTGGCCGAGGGTCAGGCACCTGCCAGCTGTCTCCCAGGTCGTTGGTGTTAGAAGCTGCTGTATTGTCTGGTTTCAAGTTGTCGTCGTTGGGCTCGCCGTTAAAATTTCCTGTCAGGAGCAGAAACATTTTTGTTACTTACAAAATGATGCACTTTGAGATTTTCTTCATCTGCCATCTGAGAAGAAGCTAAAATAATTCGCTAATGTGTTTCTTACCACACATGCCACAAAGAAGGCCGTTGTATGAAGTTGGAACGGAGACGTCTGCGTGGTGATTCCCGTCAAACCGAACCCTCAGCCCAAACGATGTTTCCAGAACGACAAACTTTCCACTCAGGTAGATCTGAACCCCACTGATGGAGGTAACAGGTGGAACAACTAAAGTCCCGTTGACCTGAAGAGAAAAGTCACATTTATGAAGCAGCACAGAATGCAGTGCTTTTTACTCACACGACAGAAATTCACTGTTAAGGAATGTGAATCCTGCCAGTGTCCGGTGGTTGTACTTGTGGTTCAGACCTGGACTTTGCGACCTTTGCCAAGGATGAAAGTCACGTCGTTCACGTTGACGACCACAGCTCGGACGTAGGAGACCTTGTTGTTACTCCCTCTGTGCTCATTCATGGTGTCCACGGTGAAGTACGGCAACCCGGAGGACTCGTTGCAGGGCTTGGTTAGTGTGTAGGAGCAAGCACCCATGTAATTGTGGGTTTTCTTATCAAAGGTGGTGTAGTGAGGATCTCCAGAGACTGAACAGATACCATTTCCTAAGAAAGAGAGGTTGGATTTGAACCAAGCTGTGTTCAGACACTCAGCCTTGAAAACCATCCTTTTCTATGTTACTGTGGCTTGACAGAGCAGAAACAGACTTATTGGAATATATAAATTATAGACCCAGTAGTACCAACAAGCAGAAAACAGCTAACAGGTACCAGCATGTTGGATCCCTGGTGGTTTTGCGTACTCCATATTTCCCCAAACATTAATTCTTTGTATTTCATCACCAACACAAAGCAACATGTTAGCTACCATGTGACCCAACAGGCAGTGTGATCTAAGGAACTCCATGTGTTGTGCTGTCTGTACAGGTCACATGATTCTGCCTCCCCAGCGTTCTGCTGACTCTGCGCTCCAGGTCCATCGTGTGTTTTAATCCAGTCAATGTTTCCATCCTGGATGTGTTCTTCCAGGTCTCACAACTTTTAATCTCTACAACGTCAATATCCACTTTATATTTTTAAATTATTTACCAAGTTATTTGTTTGTTTACGTGTTGTGAACACTGCAAATGAGGGAAACACCTTCCAACTACATTCAAGTTATGGACATGCTGAAGCTTCATTCTGTCCATGCAAGGTTACATCAGTAATTTTGTGCAGTGGTTGATTCCCCAGTGACCCGTTATGATGGTGGTGTGGTGCTAACATTTTAGCATACAGCCGTATTTAATGATATCAACTTTAACTATATTTTAAAAGTAGAGTTCAGCAAAAATGCATCATCCTCAGTCAGATTTACCTGCCATAGAGAAAAAATTCCCTCTTTTTTAAATGAAGGTGTAAATTGTACAAAGATATTTCCAGCTTTGATCTAGACTTATACAGCCAACCAGACTGACAAAGGATAACATCCATGAAAAGAGATTGCAGAAAAACGTTGGACACTGCAGATCAATATCACCGCGTGTGCATGTCCGCAGACGACATTCATATTTAATAGCGTGTTGAAGTGTGTGTCAGTTTGACTGTTCTTAACTCACCTAGAGGTCGGCATTCATACTGTCCGTCGTGCAGCTGGCAGCTCTCAGTGCCGGGTCTACAGCTGGTGTTATAACATTGGAGCAAACCTCCTTTCTGGCACTCACACTTCTGCTCACAACCCTCCAAGTACCAGTCCTCTCCAACCTGAAAACCATACGAACAAATAAATACTGATTCACTCCCGCTTCAATGTGAAAAACAGCTTCCTTAAATGATTTTTATCTTGATATTTTTAGACACGTGGAGAGAACGCTCCTTAAAATGTGTGTCGTGTGCACCAACATGGATCTTTCTCGGCAATTCTCACAAAGAGGCTTTGAGCTTCTAGCTTTTCCTTCTCGTTTTTTTTTTTTTTTTTTTTTTACAAAGTTTCCACAGAAGGAACAAGTCATAGTGAATCGGTTAAAAACCGGTTCCACTTACAGGATAGTACGTCCCACTGGCGTCCACACAGCCACAGTCTTTCAATGCAACACATCTGTCATCACTGAGGATGAAGCCTGGGTTACACTCACAGCCCTCCACACACACGTCCTGACAGCCAGGCCGGCCGGCCACACCCAGGCAAGTTTCAGGACAGGAGCTCACACACAGGGAGTACGAGCTGTTAGGGGGACAGGCCAGGGCTGCGTGGACAAACACACCGAGGACAAACAAAATGGTGGACAAAGGGAAGGCAGAATTAAAGGAAGAAGGGAATAGAGAAGGGTGGGTGGATAAAAGGTAAAATAGGAAACAAAGAAAGAGAAAAACAATAAGTTGTGTGGATAATAAACCAGATAAAGTAATAATCATAGTAATAGGAATATTTAATTCCCACCTCAACCCAGTTCTTATGTTTTGATGATGAAACATCAAACCTGTTCTATAGCAAACATTTTCCAAAATATTGGAAAATGTTTGTTTTAAATATAGTTAATATTTGAACTCCTCACACGTCTTCTTTGTCACGCTTACAGTAAATGTGTCAGATTGTGAAACCAATTATAGCATTAGACATATACAAAGCAAATACAAAATGTAGTTTTTAAAAAAAAAAATTGTGATTACATTTAAACAGTAGTTATCCAAACCCTTATTAAATCATAATCCACAAAAGTTAATTTCTTTAAGTTTACTTGCCACAACCAGGGCTGGTTACAGCCTGGCCTCCATAATAAAGAAATATCTAAAATTATTTATATTTATATATATATAAATCAATTTAATGAAGTTTGATTTACACTTCACTTAAAGAAAGAAATTTAGAGAACATATAGAAGGAAACTAAAAAGCTAAAAAAAAAAATATTGTATCAAAAATACTTTTATTTCAAGGTATTTTTGAAATAAAATGACGTCTGATGTGTGAACAGATGTGTGTCTGTTCTATCATCCATTGATAGAACAAACAAAGCTCTAAAAACACAAACTCAGCCCAGCTTTGTGTACAGAAACAACACTGCAGCTGATCCTGCATTAAGCCCTGCAGTCACAGGCTTAAGCGCTAAAGCTAACATCCTGAAGATAAGTTGTTCTGTTTATACAGCTCTTGAGAATACCTGACAGAAACTCCTTTGTCTGGATTAAATTAGCTTTATGTCTGAGTGAGTAGAGATAAAACTGTAGTTTATGAATTTATTTAACTTGACCTGATGCAATAAACGTATGTAATATTTCTATAAAGGTGAACACAATGGATTAAACATATAAATCAAATACATTTTTAAACCATTTTTTAGGGATATTATTGGCATGGTTATTGGTATCGACTAAAATTAGCTGTAAAATTTAATATTGGCCATTCTGTCAAAAAATCTCACCGATATAAAAGGTGTTTTTATATGACAAACCAGTGACAGTGATGCACTGATTGAGTGTTGTCATTGTCTTAGAGAGCAAATGTCATGAATAAATTTGACATTAAACATAATGCAAGTTGAAAGTGTTGCATCATTTTCAGCCTAATTTTTAGCATTTGCATTTGGTAGCAGAATAAATTGACAAATATAATGCAATATTTTAATGCCACAGTAGAGAAAGCCATAGAGTTTCAATAAGTAGGTATAGGAAAAAAATATTGGTATTTGTGTCAGTTATCGGTAAAATGATAAGTAGTATATCGGCATATTGGATAATGACCAAATATTAAATATTGTACATCCACGCTACCATTTTTACACTTTTGGATGCTAACACAGCTAACAGCTACATTTGTGTTAGAGGAGTTAACCATAGACTAGCCCACTTTTAAACCCTCTATAAAATGAACAAGTCAGGTTAAGTCTCTCGCCTTTATCTTCTCACATCTCTTTTAGCTCAGGCTGACTCACAGCAGAACACCAACGGCAGTCAGGAAAGAAAAAACCCTACTGAATAATGTACTGATACTTGAGCTGCAGAACTGAGAGAACCAAACTGCAGCTCCGGTAGCATCATGCAAGCCAGGACTCTCACTGACTTTTAGATGAAAACAGACAAGTTCACTGCAATGATCTGGAATCAGTTAACCTAGCATAACACACAAATGTTCCCTTTGCTGCTTTTGTACGACCCCAGAACTAAAAGTGGTTAATCAGAAATATTTCCACACATATTTCTGTAACACATGTAACATAAGTTACAGTGCATACATTTAGTAAGACTAAACCACTAATCAGAACATTTGATTTGTGTCCTCGGTGCTTAACTGAGAAGACAATAGGTCTCATGGAAAACTTACGGCAGAATTCTGGAGTTCTCCATTGGTGCACCGTGGCTCCAGCGCTCTGGCATGCATCAGTGTAAGCTTGCAGCTGGTCACACAGCACATGCTGCTGGCCGCTGAACTGGCACATGTCGTAAACACAACTTTTGAAGAACGATGTGGGATCTACAACAGCGATGCAGTCCCTGAAGAAAAGAGAAACACACTTAGGGACATTCGAGGATCGAAGAAGGACATTTTTCAGGACAGTCACCAAAAAAGCTGTTAAAACAGAACTCTGAAAGATCAGGAGAACACAGGGGAGAGGAGACAGAGCTGAGCACTGATTACTTCAGAAACTCATAAAAACTTTGTGTTTTGTTCTTCAAACTGATCCAGTAGTTTCCAAAGGAATTGTGGAGGATTTTTTAAAAATGTAAATCTAAATTGTTCAAACTTTTCAAAACCTAAATCTATAGCTCATAATGGCAGAAAGGAAAACAAAGACTCTGATTGGTCAGGCCCAGAGCTAACATTCTGTCTGCTTTTAGCTCTCAGTTAGTTTCTGCAGCCAGGCCACAGGTATGAGGTGTGTGTGCGTGTGTGTGTGTGTGTGTGTGTGTGTGTGTGTGTGTGTGTGTGTGTGTGTCTTTGCGCATGGTATGCCTCCTGGTTGTGTGTGTCTGTCTCTGATGATACCAGGATTGATGACTTTATTTGGAAGGATGTAGTGACCTCTAGTGGCTGCTATGAGTGCATAGATGTGAAGCAATTATGTTCAGAGTTCCAAAATAAGATATAAATGTAATCAGAAGCATGATAAGGCAGATATATAATGTCTGCCTCAGTGCAATAAATGCTTTATTGGGATCTTCAGTAGGCTTTGATCCCATTCCAAAACAAAACATCCAATCAGTGCAGTTTTAAAGGTTCAGTTGTTGCCAAGCCAAGCATAAAAATATCACATAATTGCATGCACATAAAACCTTTACGGGATTATTGCCATCATATAACTGCCCCTGTATCTGCAACGTGCAATTTAAAGCATCAAAACTGGACAGGAAGCTGCTGACGCTGCTGAGGAAAGGGAGTTCCCACTGACATAAAGATCTGGTAAAAGATACACACCAAAGAGTTCAAGATGAAAGCTAAAAGGATCCTCAGTGTTCTCTGTACAGCTCAAAGTACAGCTGTACTGTCGAATCACTGATTAAAAAAAGGTTCTTAATGTTGTGTCTCACCTGAAGGGTCCAGCAGGATCTTTTATTTTGCCACATTTGTCTGGTTTCACCAACTCATCCTCCAGGGTGGGGTCGCAGTCTGGGTCCGGCTTCGAGCCTTGGGTGCATCTACACAAACAAAAGCCATCAAAATCAGCATGGATTTAATGAAAACAACATGTTATGTACTGTATAGTACGTTTGTACAGGAAGAGACTGTTGAGAAACAAATATAAATCGCCAAATAGAATTTATTTTAATGTTTTTATTTCATGTTTTTTACAAAGTGCACATGGCGTTATCAGCGCATTATGATTATGAGATACATTTATCAGTTGAATGTTAATAAACTCACCTATCATCCTCGTCCTCTTTCGTCTGCCAGCTGTTTCCAAAGTCATTGACGTTGTCTACCAAGGAGCCGTCTGGTTTAGTGAAGTCATTGTTTGGGTTCCCGTCGTAGTCGCCACAGAGACCACACATCTGGTCATAGTAGGAGCTGGATGAACACAAAGGGAAGAGGAGTCCTGAAGAACACGAGCCATAAAATCTTTAATGAAATATATATGAATAAGCAAGATTTGATCCAGGGATGCTTCAACTTCTGGTTTATTTCAGAGAAGTATTGAAACACAGCTGCTCAGTTACAGAGCAGGTCAACACTGTGAGAAAAAAAGTTAAAGACACTTTACATATAATTTACAAAATACATTTATACCAACCTAGGTACTGAGATCTGGGCATAATGATTTCCATCCCATCGAACACGGAGACCAAAGGTCGTCTCCAAGGTGACGTACTGACCGGCAAGACTGATTGACATGAGCGGAGAGGGGGAGTGAGGGAGGGCCACGCGCACACCGTTCACCTGCAAGACAGACGGACGTCGAAAATGAGTTCAACCAGGATGAACTAAACAGAGCTGAATAAATATTTGCTTTCATGCTTATAT
This sequence comes from Poecilia latipinna, assembly GCF_001443285.1. Lineage (NCBI taxonomy): Eukaryota > Metazoa > Chordata > Actinopteri > Cyprinodontiformes > Poeciliidae > Poecilia > Poecilia latipinna. The sequence goes on along the minus strand of NW_015112656.1, from coordinate 125,069 downwards.
TTAAAGAGCTGCAACAATTAAAAATGGAAAAGTAATAAAGTAGCTGAAGAAGAAGAACAAATACTGGTTTGAACAAGTAAATTCAGTGAACCAGACACAGAGAGAATAGCACATATGGTTGATGTGTGGTGAGGACAAATTGGATATTCTCTGTGAGGAATATTAGCCACTACACTGGTCAACAGCCAAAAAATTATCAGGGATTTTTCCAACTATTTAAAGGTCATGTTGATGAGCTGAATCCAAAAATCACATTGATTTTGTTCAATCAGGTCAACTTTCTGAACTATGGAGCAACATGAGCAACAAACTGCAGGACTTGTTCTCACATCTGGATCGGTTCTCTGAAAATTTTACACGATGAAGATGTAATGTTCAATTCACATGTACCTACCCTGATCAGTGCTTATTATTCAGTTCACAGAAATCCAAGTTGGTAACATTTAATGAATACACTGTTAGAAAACAAGTTTTTCTCTCCTAAAACCTTTTTTGGATGAGAAATATTAACAGAAATGAACTGATGATGTCACAAAAATGACATCAATTTAGTCATAAGATCAGATTTCTCTAAATGAAATTAGAATAAAAACCTGACCTGATTGGGAAACATGGATGTCATTTTTGGATTCAGTGGTGCAAAATAGTCCTAGTTCAGTTAAAAAAAAAATAAAATAAAAAAAAAAATATATATATATATATATCTGTAACCCAGTGCTATGCTAACAATGAAAGCAATGGAAGCTACAGTCCATACAGACCAGAATTCTCCTGGACTTCATCAGGGTGACGGTGACTCCATTCACAGTGACGTAGAGTTTTCTCAGGTAGGACAGGCCTGGTCCTCCTCGCTCCTCATTCTTGGCCTCCACAGAGAACCAAGGACCTACACAAGTAACAGTCACGTCTCTTCGATGTTATCACTCTGTATTTATTCACCACTCACTTATTTTACTGGACGTTACATGTATTATGGAGCAGTAACACCATAGACTAGCTTGAAGTTACATTATGAACGTTTACATTGACTGGTCACATTTCCATGTGACCATCTAGTCATATCTTTTTAAGTTTTTCTGACTAATCTTACAAAGACAGAAAGTGTAAGCACAGCATGAAACCCTTTTGTTTTAGTATTAAATGATGTAAACATGAAGCAGCATTGTTCTACCTGTGTTGTTCTTGCACGTCCTGGCCAGTGTGTAAGTGCAGGTTCCCATAAAGCTGTAGAACTTCTTGTCAAACGTGTTGTAGTGGGGATCCCCAGAAACCACACAGTCCTGTGACCCTGAGCAAGCATGTAAAAAACTTCAAGAGCCAAAGCTAGAGCAGTCAGCAAAGCATCAACAAATTCTTTCTCTGTTGTCAGAATGAGTCAGGCTGCGCTGAGCTATCTCCTGCAGTTGTTCTGCTGGCCTAAGTCTGTAGCACTCTATTTCTTTCTCCTGCTACTCTCCAGTTATGCAAGAGTTAAAGTTATTGCTTCCATTAACTAACTGGCATTACTCAGCAAGAGAGGGGTCTTTCATATTTTAAAGTTAAATGTGAATATCAACTAGAATTGCTAATGCTCCTTTTAATTTCTAAGACATTCAAGATTTTTCAAGTTCTCAGCTGGAGATATGAAAGATCAACTCTGAAGTCAAAGTTCTGACCTGGAAAATTGGACTTCAAAATCCAATATGGCTACCACACATATGTGGTAACCAGTTTGGCAAATGGCAGCTGCAACTTCATCATTGCCAGTGCATCAAGTATAACACTGTTGCAGTCTTGCTGACTGCTATCCACATTCACACAGAGTGTTTATTGGTCAAACCATTCATCATCTTCAGATGATCTATGTGTGTGTATTTACCGGTGGGATAGCAGCCCAAATCTCCATCCTGAACTTTGCACTCGTGCATTGAGGGACACTGTGACGCCTCACAGGTAACAGATGGAGCATTACACTTGCACTTCAGCTTACAGTCGTCCACATAGAACTCCTCTCCAGGCTGAAACAGATTAAAAAAAAAAAAAGTTGTAAATCTCACAAGCAGTAAGACTTGTCCACCTATGTGTCTTCTGATCATTTAACAAGGTCAATTTGTTAATTTGGATAAGAAACAACAAACAGTTTTGCTAACTTATCGATAAACCAATGTATCGATACACATTTATTTGTGAAAAATGTTCTCAATTAAGCTGAGTCAACAAATGTAAGTGGGATACAGTCCACTGAAATATCTGTGGGCCTATAATGCCAAACTCCATTTACCTTGTAATACTGTCCGTTTGAGTGATTGCAGCCACAAGTATTACTTGCGACACACTTTCCAGCACTTAGCACATAACCAGGATCACACACACACCCCTCAGAGCACGGTCCACCACAGGAGGAAGGTCTTCCAGAGCACGTCTCCTGACAGGGGTCAGCACAGGGCTCATAGTGGCTGTTAGGGAGGCATTTCAGTGCTAGGAGAAAACAGCCAAAAATCAATTATTGGGGCAGAAATGCAGTAGTTATTTGTTTTAAATGTTAGTCAGGAAGATTTGATGATAACTTTGTTCATATATAATCTGGGTATATCTCACAGATTCAGATTGAACAAAAC
>NW_015112656.1:116641-118679 GCF_001443285.1 Poecilia latipinna | reverse complement strand
AAATAAAAAATAAAGTCCTCAAAGTACCAAGACAAAAAGTAATGCATTAATAAAGCTCCTTGATACCATAGATTATCTGATGGAAGCTGTGATGAAGTCCATTTTGTAGGAACTATTTTTAGCTCCTTAGTCATTTAGCTGAGCATCATAAACCACCACAGCCTTCACTCTAACCTCCATCTAGTCGTTCACAGCTTCAATACTCACGACAGAAACTTTCATTCCTCCAGGGTCCAATGGTGACTCCGCGGTCCTGGCACTCAGTGACATAGGCCTCAATAGCTTCACATAGAATGGGTCTGGCTCCATCCAGTTCACACAAGTCAAACACACAGTCCCTGAAGTAATTCTGAAAACAAACAATCCATTTGCTGAGTTACAGAACTAATGGTGTCTCTGATCTAATGTTAAATGTGTCACAGAAAGCAGAAGCAACCATTCAGTCATCTTTAGAGTCAAACCTATAAAGAGTTCCTCATAAATTACATTGTTTTTCAAAGCTGTTATAATCTGTGGTTTTCACAACATCAGTAAAGCTGCTTGGCAGATAAAATGTTCCTACTAAACTCCACATACGTTTGGGTTGACTTTGGGGTGGCACGCAGCGAAGGGCCCGTTTTTATCCAGCAGGATGCCACAGTATCCAGAGCTCTCATAAAGCTCCTCCTCTTCTTGATCACATCCAGGAATGGTGGTGTTCGGTTTATGATTGCACCTGTCAGCACGAGTTGGGCTCATCAATTAGTATTCATTATGCTAATTGGACTGAACTAAGTAAACTGAATAAATCAAAACAGAATCAAATGAACGATGAATTCATCTGAATAGGCCTAAAGTTAGATTTGAAAACTCATTCATTTTCTCTTGAAATTAGATATATATATATTTTTAAAGAAACAGAATGTTGTTGGTTTTCAGGATCTGATTTTATTTGTCCAATACTCACTCTGGATCAGTGTTCCAGCTGTGACCAAAGTCGTTTGGATTGCTTGTCAAGGATCCATCTGGTTTACGGAAGTCGTCTTTAGTGTTTCCATTGTAATCTCCACACAGTCCACACAGTTTGTCCTCATAGCTGTAGTTCACAGAAAGTATCTGGTTAACAGTTTTGTAGTAATGTAAGTGAGATGAATGTTTCCTCAGAAATGTTTGTGGCTTTTTGTCTCAGTGTCTTATGATGTCCATGAATTTGAGACATATGAACCATAAACTGTCTCTGCTTCAGTAGAAGAACAGAAGAAAAGACAGCAGAAGTTAATAAGAAGTGAGGTCATCACTCACTCCTTGATCACTTTGATGTCCATGAAGTGGTTTCCATCATAGCGAACAGTTAAGCCAAAGTTTGTGGACACGGTGTAATGTATTCCTGACTTGAAGACAGACACACCAGGGGATGGACTCACTGGAAGGTTTACATTGGTCCCATTCAGCTGGATGGAAAAAGCAGGTGAGGAAAATCATGAAGAACCATGATATGAAACAGGAAATCTTGTCACTAAAACACAGCAAATGATTTTTATTCCAATTACCAAAATGAAAACCTTAACTATAATAAATTAGATATAAAACAAAAATACTGTCAGAAGCAAGAGCTTCATGAATCTCAAAAGATGGTCCAGATGTTCAGAGCAGCTGTGATGACTAATCAACAAGTGTAATTCTTAACTTTTTCCCAGTATTTCCTACCTGCACAGTTCCACCTTTGAGAATGGAAATCTTCATCATGTACACATATACATGAACAGCCTTGACAAAGGAGATGGTGGGCCTGTTGTATCGGTATTCGTTGTCTGTGTGGACCTCAAAGTACGGCAGACTTGTGGTGTTGCAAGGTGCAGACATCAGATAGCTGCAGTTGCCCATGAAGTTGTATTTGTGTTTGTCAAAGGTTGTGTAGTGAGGATCTCCACTTGCTACGCATGTTGATGTACCTAGGGGAAAGAAAAACTACAAGCTACACATCACATGATTCTTAGCAGTGCTTTCTGATACATACAGTTTGTTCTAAATGTTCTAGTGCATCAAACTTACTTCTGTT
>NW_015112656.1:107798-112501 GCF_001443285.1 Poecilia latipinna | reverse complement strand
GAGGAGTTGGTGGTTTAGGTGTTGTTGGTCCATGTGTTTGTGGTTTAGGTGTAGTTGGTCGAGGAGTTGGTGGTTTAGGTGTTGTTGGTCCATGTGTTTGTGGTTTAGGTGTAGTTGGTCGAGGAGTTGGTGGTTTAGGTGTAGTTGGTCCATGGGTTTGTGGTTTAGGTGTAGTTGGTCGAGGAGTTGGTGGTTTAGGTGTAGTTGGTCGAGGAGTTGGTGGTTTAGGTGTAGTTGGTCCGTGGGTTGGGGGTTTTGGTGTAGTTGGCAGAGCTAAATTTAAGAAAAGGGAATTTTTTAGAAATTAATTGTATTGTTTCAATGGTCTATTATGCAAAGATGGTTCATGTACATTCAGGAAGTTATTAAAAAACACACACATTCTACATTTTTTAAGGTTTTATTGTCTCTAGTGGCTTCCATCTGACAGTGAACCAACAGGAAAGAAGGCAATGAGAGAGCTTACATGCAGAAAAGTTTATTAGGCTGGAACTCAAACCCGCAATCTCTAAGGCCTCCTCACATGGGCCATCCTCAACCCTTGTGCCACCACAGCACCCCAAAACCCTTTTATAGGTAAAGCTAACAGAGACGCATTGTCAACATTACAACAACTAACAAGGTCAGGAAAAAGTTTTAATCAATAGAAGAAAATAGCGATGGAGATGCTTTGACAACCGTAATATGCAAGTGTGATGTTGATTTTGGCATGTTTCGGTTCAGTGCCAAAAAAAAGGCAACCTAGACACCAATTCTGACAGATTATCAGTAGAGAAGTTTTTTAAATGAGGTAAAATCAACCTCTGCAGTGTTATATTAGGTAATAGCAGCGGTAGCTGATCTCCCATAACTGTCACTCATTAATAATGGCAAAATACACATCAAGCCTAAAAACATAATACAGTAATGGACTGAATGTTCTGGTCTTTATGTGGGAAATATTTTTGGTGTTGAATCCTACATGTAAGTAGCATTGTTATCATTTGCTATGGCAACATGTCTGAGCTTTTCTTGTACACTTGTACATATACAAAATCTCATTGTACACTTTGTGAATCTTTATGAGACTAATTTATCTCCATAAATTTCTTACCGGTGCAGGACTTGATACACACAGCATCAACAGCAACATCAGTCAGTGGTGTTTCACCATATTTGCCAACAATTACAAACTGAAAAGAAATCAAAACAAGAAATCTTACACACTTCCTTATGTAGCAGTTTTTTTTAACCTAAATGAGATTGAGCAAAAAAGGTTTAAAATGGGTTTCCTATTCCACATAAAGAGCTTTTGTTTTTATTTGCACATCGTGTAAAGCATCATGTTCAGTTATGTTAAATTGTTGGGGCAGTACCTTTGGCATGCAGTCATTACCCAGTCTTTTTAAAGCTAGCAGACTGATTCAGGGTCTTGATCATACAAGAATAAAGAACAAATTACTTCCATGAATTTTACCTGAATGTCCCCAGTTCCCTCCAGGCGAACCGCTGCAGGTTTCCAGCCCTGACCCTGGTTACCTTTGACAGTAAATAATGGGTTTCCAAGGCTTCCACCTGCTAAAAAAGAAATAAATAGGAAACACACCAAGTAAGTATGGCAAAGTTGTCATTGTAACATTAGAAGAATCTATAATTTTACCTGTGATGGCACGGACACTGATTTCCATGGTGGTGCTGGTGCCATACAGGTAGTAATGAAAGCTGAGTTCCAAACATCCAGAGGTGGATGGTGTCACAGGACTCCTGAGTTGAGAACTCTCTCCAGGGACAGCATCAAAAGAATCCAGCAACATGTATTCTCCAACTGCACACATATACAAACAATTGTCAAAATTTACATAGACTTTTTTGGAATTTTGTTTTAAATTTTTACATAAAGACTTAAGACTTCCATTTGTAATGACTAACTGTAACACAAGTTGTCTTTTTGGTAAGAACTACGCAAAACACCTTATTATTCATTTAGGATAAGTTTTTGTTACACAATGATTGAACACCAGACGCAGAGCCTCCTTACATCCAGGTTTTGAGAAGTCATCCTCAGGCCCGGTGCCCTCTGTCTCTGTTTGCCCCGCATATTGGATAAAACCGAACACCTCTGGATTGTCGTTGTGAATTGTCCACCCACACAGATCGCCAGCAGTGTCAAAGTCACATTCAGAGTTACAAGCTGTAGAGAATAACAAGGGACAAAATCATTTACCTTTTCAAATAAGATTATGGTTGATGTGCTAATTAGGTTTAGGGAGTTACAGGTGGGTATGGAGTGGTTAGGGTTAGGATTCAGCACAAATAGGGTTAGATGACAATAATCATTGGATGTAAATATGAAAGAAATATAAGCTTGTGTGTCAGAACTCACCAAAACATTCTCCCTCAGTAATGACTATGTTGTCCAGAGCTGAGTCACAGGATGAAGAGAACCCTCTTTTAGCCTCAAACACAATCTGTGACAAAAAAATAATTATCAGTGATAACATGAAGACGAACATTTCATTGTCTTCTTTACATGTTAGTAGGGTGGTCATAATGTTATGATGAAATAATTTCTGGCTTTTATAAATGGCATGAAAAATTACATGTGTAGAAGTAAGTTTAAATAAGAATGTCTATTCTGTTCTTTCACCTACATGTTTGTCCTAACTAAATGAGTATCTGTAGTAATATGGAAACACTCACAGTAACACTCTCACTGCTTGCTTTGGACACTGTGATAGACTCTCCCAACCAGGCTGAACTCTGCGAGCCTGTCTTTTTCCAGACCTCGCTCTCACCGCCGGATGTTTTTGACAGAACCTTCAACTCGTTGTTTGTGTCAGTTCCATACATGTAGTATCGGAAATTAACACAGATCTTAGATGCTGGTGAGGAGATGACGGAGCTCAGCAGACGAGCTTTTTGTCCATTAGCCACATTGTCACACTCATGGTAGATATAATAACCGTCTGAAAAACAGAAGCACAAAAGGACAACTCATAGTCTCATGAAGGTTTCCTTTCTAGAATTTTAAATTAAGCCTCTCAATTGTTGGACGCTAGAGAACTAAGAGTATTTATACTTACTTCCATCAGGGTAGTCTCCGCTGGGGCCGGTGTGTTCTGTTGGTGTTGGACCTTTATGTCGGGTCCAGTCACTGTTATCTGAGGTGTCCTGAGTGAAGCTGCAGAATGGCTCACTATCTTCATTAAAGTCACATGAGGTAAGCACAGCTGTGGAGAGACATGACAGACACACATGGATCCATTTTATTACTGCAGGGCTTATCTACAGCTGAACATAAACATCCATTTGTCTGCACTACTTTTCTTTTTTATTTAATGTAAATAGTATGTTGTCTTTTTAATGCACAAATACAAATGCACATTATATACATTTATATAAAAAATCTGTCAGTTGCACATTCATTGGATCAGAGTAGTTTTATCTTATAATCTTTTACAGTGCATTATTATTGTTGTTAGTTTTTACATATATGTTAATAACTTTTTTATTTTTTTATGTGAACCTGAACCTGCTGTTTAGCCTGAATTTCCTCTATTCTATTCTATTCTATTCTATTCTATTCTATTCTATTCTATTCTATTCTATTCTATTCTATTCTATTCTATTACTGCAGGTCAGCTGTTTGTTTTGGGTCACAGGTTTCTTGCAGGCTTAAGTTTCACAAAAACTATATAGACATCAATCTCTTTTGCACCAAACCAATAGAGTGTAAAGGATACAAATCAGTTTCTTTGAACTGGATTAAGTGTAGCAAAGTAAATTCAAACTTTATTTTTTCTATTTATTTATTTAATTTGGTTCAATTCTATTAATTAATTTATTTACTATCCCTCTAAAGACAAAACAGAAACACACAGGGCAGGCAACCATCCATACACATTCTCACAAACAAGGGCCTTTAGAGCAGCCAGGTAAGTGCTAAATGGACTCCTTTAGACCAGTCTAAAAGCTTGACACTTGATACCATTCAACAAGCCATTCTGACAAACCAGCAAGTCTACAGGAAAATTGGGGTTTAGTGCCTTGCCCCTGGGACACTGGCATGTGGCAGGAGGATATTGGAATCAAACATACAAGATTTGGATTACAGGACAACCCTTCTGTTCATTGGGCCGCATTACGTCTAACTATATGTTTTTGAAGGGTAGGAAGAAGCTGAAGTCCCTGGAGAAACCTCAAGCATGGAGAGGAAAACATTTAGACTCCAGACAGAAAGGTCCTGGCCACCACTGAAACCCAACCTACATCAAATAAACAGTTAGAAAAACTTACAAAAAATTTCACTGTTAAAAATTATTAATGTTTCAGAGTCTTGATGTCAAAATGTATGCTTATTTGCTTTCCTTTGAATGTTTGGACTTGTTCCAACAAAAGAAGGAAGGGTGAAAACATAGAAGATAAGAAGTAGTAATTAGATAAAGCTTATGATATTCCCAAGGACACCGAGGTGCTGCGGATGCAAAGTATCAAGCTGCGACATGTATCTGTGGTCATTTATCATGAAAGATGCAAAGGTAAAATCGGAAAACCTTTTATATTTGACAAGTTAAAACACTTTGTAAGAAACAACAGGAAAATCAAAGGCAACATACCATCTTCTCTCTGGTTTCTCTGCAGGCTGTAAAAGAAAGAAAGAATAAAAACTTATTTCAATTTAAAGACTATGATGGATTTTCAGTGTTTTTCTAGGAATTAGCAGA
>NW_015112656.1:76028-104652 GCF_001443285.1 Poecilia latipinna | reverse complement strand
GGCTGTAAAAGAAAGAAAGAATAAAAACTTATTTCAATTTAAAGACTATGATGGATTTTCAGTGTTTTTCTAGGAATTAGCAGAGTTTGTTGGGTAATATGGTTTAAACTATATAACATGACACGAAGACTCAAATGTCCCTGAGCTGGAAACAATACCACACTGTAAAACATTTGAGCCGCATTTAGTTGTGTCTACTATCTTCTACTTTGCGAGTAAATACATTTAGTGAGTTTTAGATTTTGAACCCAAATGTGTGAGTTTGTGAAAGATATACTTACAGCAGTAAGTTGTGTTAACTTTTTATTGATTCTGTCAAACCTCCAAGAGTTGAATAAACTAGAGTTTTTAGGCTAGCACTTAAAAAACTGAATGAAAAAGACAGGAGTGGGAATTATTTCCCCAAGTGCTTAGAGGCGTGTTTTTATATCCATGAGTGAGATGGAAGTGTGTTACATTGATCTAACTCTTGTGTTGTTAAGATGAATGTGTATTTTAATGCAACTAACAGTTTGCGAAGCTTGAGTATGATGCCCTGTTCATACTGAATGTTTTTGAGCAGAATTTGTGATGTTTAATAAAATTCATTGTCAGATCAGAAATTTTATTCATGTAACTTCTAAGAAGAATTTAAATTATTCTAAAGTAAAATAAGTATCTATTTTAAGTTGATATTGTGAGTAAAAAAAAATAATACCCAAATGTGTGCTCTTTAGCTGAGTGAGGACATTTTTTTTAATTGTTAAAACTCACAAGTTAAGATTAATGAATTTAAAAATCAATGTTTACACATCTTATCTCTTGTTATTGAAACAACTTCATAAATTTTAATTTCTGAGTTAAAACCAAAACAATTTTCTTGTTTTCTTAAATTACATTTTCAAGGCAGAATAACTTTTATTTTCAAGTTAAACCACCTTCAAATGTTTTGCAGTGCATTAACAACTTTATCTAGCAAAAAAAAAATATATATATATAGATCTAAAAATGGCTGAAGTCAAATCCTAAAGGTCACTGCCCCACATAAATAAATATAAATAATATAAATATCATAAAATCAACACTCCAAAGGAGTTTAAAAGAAGTGAATTATAGACCATACATTAGAAGATTTGGGAAAACAAAATTATGAAATATATTTTTAAATATAGCATTTATAAGGCAATTATTATTATTATTACAATAATTATCAGATGTGGTTACTTCTGAAAATGTGATGATTTATTTTTTTGATGCTGATAACTAACCTTTGCGGTGCCTTTCGTGCCGTGCATCCACACACCCATAAGAGCAAAACCAGAAACCTGAATCTTTCCATGATGACCAGCATAAAAAGACAGACTGTCTGATGGGGGCACTATATATAGTGGATGAGAAAGTCTAAACCAACACGTGGAACTGAGTATAGCTGGGTGGTGCAGAGGCTGAATAACTGTACATGATGTTGCAAAATAGGTAAATAAGTAACTGTGAGTGATAGGGACAGGGTGTGTTCCCTTTGGGTTTGAATTTGATGTGAGTGAGTGTGTTTATTTGATGACCTTGCTGAATGTTCACGAGCTGGGTGGGGATGCCCATCAAGTGCTATTCACAATGAGAATGTGTACTGTAAAAGTTCTGATTATGTCATAAAAAAGATACTTTGATCCCAGGAGCACCTTCTTCCTGTCTGAAAATTTTATTTCTCAGTATGTAATCTCAGACGTTTTTTTAAGCGCAAGATTTTACTGCATTGATATTTTTCGCCTGTCAAAATCAAATATTCTACAGCTTAAATATAATTCCTCTACTGTTGTATTCTTCTTAATTGGCTTAATACAGATTGGGACAAAGAGAGTGAAGCATAAATGATGATTAGATTGAGCCTTTCTGAACTGACTTCTTCCACTTCTATTACTGATCCCAAAGGAATATTGTGAGAAGACCAGAAACACATTCAGCTTAAACTGACTTGTTGTTATAGGAGCAGCTTCAGAAGGAGGTGGTGATCAGTGAGTAACAGCGTGGTTTCATGCTGAAAGAGAGCTGCAGAACTGATGTTTGTTATAAGGTGGTTGATGGAGAACTACAGAGAAAAAGAAGTGTCTCTGTGGACTAAGGGATGATATCAAGATAGCGACACAGGAACCATGCTACTGGTTAAACAGAAAGCGTCTGAGGGAGCTGCAGGTTCTCTACAAGGACAGTGAGACAGTAGTGAGGTGTGTGAGAGATCTGTTCAAGAAGCAGCTATGCCTACTGTCAATAAATCAGAACATACGTAGGTTTGTTTTTGCAGATTAAAAATACTTTTGGAAAATAGCAGCCTTCAAGTAGGTCTTAAAAATGATTTTGTTAAGCCCAAATTTCTGTTATAAAAATATTTTTTCATGGGTCTGATACAATATTATTATTAATAATATTGTGTGTAAAATTATGTACACTCACACGCGCGCACACACACTTTTTCAATATACATATCTGTATATCACATAAATTGCTTTATTATTTATTTTTGTATTTGTGAATTAGATTTCTTAATCTGGGACCTGAGTCCGAATTTCATACCACAAACAAGCAAAGGTGGTATGACAACAAAATAATAATTTAATCCTTGATATTCTAATTTTAGCAGACATAAAGGCTTCTAGAACATCAGTCTGTGGGGAATTAATCACTGAGTTACTAAAATAAATAAACTTTTCAATAATGCTCTCATTTTTTTTAATAGGGTACGTACATCATCCATCCATCCATTTTCTGAACACCCTTGTCCCTCAGTGGGGTCGGGAGGGGTGCTGGTGCCTATCTCCAGCTAACGTTCCGGGCGAGAGGCGGGGTACATCCTGGACAGGTCGCCAGTCTGTCGCAGGGCGTGCGTACATCAGGGATCAGATAATCAAGTCTAAAGATGTTCAGCATGCAGCTTCCAGTTAGGAGAAAATGAGAAAAACCACACAAAAGGTTCATGGACGGTACAAAGGAGGAAGATAAAGAAGGCAAGTGTGACAGAGGAGGAAGGGGGAGATGAAGCATTATGGTAGCCCTACCATAATGGGTTACCATCATTTCATCATTTTGAATGTAACACTGATTTTTAAGTTAAGTTATACTGATACAGCCATTGTACATGAAACCAAACTACCAAAATATTAACATTGTAAAAATGTCAAACTGAAACTGACATTGACTTTAACAGTTTCAAAGAAATCAATCATCATATGCTAATCAATATCTGAGGCTCAAATTAGGGAAGACTTACAAAGGGTGTAACTTCCTGGAACACAGACAGGAGATACAACCAGAGGTGCCAGGGAGACGACGGTCAATAGTCCGTATTTAGAGGAAGAGTCAAGTTGTTTTGTAACTAAACGAGATGACATAGAAATAAAGGATATATTTCCATTAATGAGTATATTCCTAGTAAGAACAAACAGAGATGTCAAAATGATTAAGACTTCCTTAGAAAAACTAAACAAACCAAACTATTGAAATATAAAATGTTGACAGTACATGTCTGCTCCATTTCAACAGAAGCCGTGGAAACATCTTAGTATGTTTCAAAAACAAACAATAGTTTCACTACTGTCTTTTGGCCAATTTACTCCAGATAGATCTCAAAATCTCCTTTTTCACATTCACAGTCATTCCATTTTCAAGAGCCATAAACTGTGGAACCTGCCCCGAGGAGCCGAGTTCGTTCTGTTTAGGTCCAAATGATGATGATAGTTTTTTGAATTAGGTTTTTTTTTTTTTTTTTTTTTTTCTCATTCAGTTTTTATTTTTTAAGTTTCCAGATTCCAAATATAAAGTTTTGAGATCCTACCCGTTTGCTTCATTTTGTATGGCCATACTTCAGAATTTTTACGTAACTAACTCGGCAGCAGCTGGCAGGTTTTACCACATTGTAATATTCTTAAAGGAGCTTTACTGCTGCTGTTAAACTACACAGCTATTTTGAAATTAGTTCAGTTCGTCTGCCCGTCGTTGTGTCCTTGGACAGGATGCTTCACCCGCCTTGCCTGCTGGTGGAGGTCAGAGGTCATGGTGGCGCCAGCAGCAGCCTCACTTCTGTCAGACTATCCAGTAGCTTCCCACTGGATAGTGCGTATGCTGGAATGGCTGATTACAGTGAAAAGTGTTAATAAAGTGCTATATAAGTCTGATGTCATTTAATTTAGGCACTCTTTACTCTTTTTGATATTCATTGTTTTGCAGGACAGAAATTTTGAAAGCGATTCAATAATATCTCTGATCATTTAGTAATTCCTTATTAGCAATCCTAAAAATAGTCATAGAATTTATTTTTTGTTTTACAAGGTCAATATGTTTAGCTTTTTAATTCAATAGATATGTAAAATATGCCATTGTGCTTTATTAGCCATTTAACACAGTGGATGTAGCTTAGATGAAAGACCTTGGAGTCAAAGATTAAAAACTTTTCACTGCCTTGGCATGATTTTCTCTTCTTTTATGGGTTGAATGTAGCTACTTGCCACTTGTATTTTCAGGGGAACTCAAACACTGTGGATCCCAGCCGTTCATCAGTCGCTTCGTTTGTTTCAGCTCAGCAAAACTTTGAAGTGGAATATGTTCATGTCCAACAGGTTTTCGTTCGCCTGATCAGTTTCATGTTGGACCCACGTGTTGCCATTTTCAACATCTTTGTTGTTGTGTTTTGCTTGTGCAAATTATGATCAACTGGTTCCCACAGCAACAGGACTGATTTAATTTTCCGTCTGCACTTTGAACTCTGGGACACTCCATCAGCGGTGACACCTATACTGCCCAGCTTATCTGGAAATGACAGCTCCAGGCTGTAAGAACCGCCATTTAAAACAGATTAAGAAAGAAAGACAAAGTTAGGATGTTGGGCTGTTTTGAGCTGTTTTGGTGTTTTCATTCTAGTTACGTTATTATTGAGTTCCTTAGTTTTTTTTAATTTGATTACATCAGCTTTGTTCTATTTTACTTTAGTTCAGGCTTTTCTCAGTGATTCTAGTTTATCTATTCTGTTACCCTTTGACTTATTTTCCTAGCTCCTTTTTTTTTGTGTACTTTCACTTGCTCCTTGTCCCATTTTCGCTCTCTACCCCCTCATACCTGCAGTCTGTCAGTCAGTCTGGTCTATTGTTCTAGTATTCACACTCTCAGTAATTATTTACCCCTCTCACATTCCTCCTTGCTGGTTCCTCCTGTTTAAAAATCCCATTAGATCATATTCCCCTAGTCATTCTCCTTGTGCTTTTGTTTGTTTCTGATTTTTTTGGTTCTCCTCTGGCTCCCTGTGCTCCCATGAAGTTTTTTTTTTTAAGTCTTAGTTCTTTTTTTTCTTTTTTTCATTAACCGCTGATGCATCTCTGCTTTTGGATCCTCTTCAACCAACACATCATGACAGAAAGTAAGACTTGTTTTATAAAAACTGATTTATTCACTCAGTGATCCATATAAACATTCATCTCAAATCAACACATAGAAATATTTACAGTAAACACAATACCTTCATAATCCCAGGGATTCTGAAACACACCCACTTTATCCATTTTGAAGTATCGTTTATTTCATGCTCAACTAAATTTCTTACTTTACTTCACAGAGGAAAAAAATTCAACAACCGCTTTTTTTTCTGCATTATTTTGTCATATGAAAATCCATAAATAAAAGACAGTTCTGTGAAACTTTCTCCAAATGATTCCCAAATTTTACTGAGTAGTGTGAATAAATGCAAGTTTTTATTGTTTTGTACAAAACAATAAAAGCTACTTTCTCTTATTGAACAGGAAGGACATCTATTTGAAACAACAGATTCAATAATACAAACGAAGGCACTAACTGTAATAATACCATGTACAATTCTTCACTGTAAATCACCAGAATTTTTGGTGAATAGTTGCTTATAAAACTATCTCCATACAGCTTTCAAATCAAAACTGACTCAGATAATCTGAGAACTGTGGAAAACAGGATCAATGTTTTATTTCAGATCACAAATTGAGGAAATAAACTGGAGACACTGCTGTAAAATGATCGAATGGCTTCATAATTCCAGTGCAACAGTCCTTTCCTTCTTGGTATTGTATAATCATCTGTATGCATCCTGCCAGGGCAGCTGCAGTAGTTCACTTCTTGGAAAACAAAATGCACTAAAAGTTAATTTTTCTTCATGCTTTTGTTCATTTAAGTAGATACTTTAAAACAAATGCACCAAAATCAAATTAAAATAATATAAATTAGTCTTAAATTGTTTACCTGCAGGGTTTGATTGCCTGTGCTTCCGAACAAACTGAAAGGGCCCATATAAATTTCTTCTCTGAATCTAAAAAGCAGTGATGTCAAGACTGATTTCACCTTTCACATTTAAAAAAATACCAGAGGTGTGAAAAAACAGAGTGAGGCAGAAGAGGAGCAGACTGAAGCCAAAAACAGTGAAAATTATTATTATTTTTTTTATATAAAAATATTTGAATGCTGCTCATATGAACCATTATCATGACATCATGACATAAAGTTATAAGTTCTCAGGTAGTAATAAAATTAATGAAATAATAATGATAGTTACAGTCCAACAGAAAAGGCATCACTACAGTGAGACAAGCTCATGTTTATTGTAACATCCTCCTTTAAATTTTACATAAGCAACGTAAACACATTTTTTGTTGGAGAACATGAGCTTTAATGAAAATGGTGTGAATGAAACACTCATGATTCCAAGGATTATAAATATGTTTTTATCTTTTAGCTTTACCTAGCTTAAAGCCTTAGCATATCTCTTATGCATTGTCTTTCCATTCACAGAATCCAGTGGTGTTCATACATTTTTTTTTCCTTTTCTAAAAACAAAGACCAAGACATTCAAAATCCTTCAGCTGAGGACAATTTAAACCCGCCAGTTATCAGTGTTTTGTCTTCTCCTGATAACACTTGCTTAACGTTCATCAGCATCATATCTAAAGATAAAGTAGTAACACACCTTTTCATCAACAGGTCTGAAGTCACTGCCATATTGTTCCAGGGTGAACCTAAACGAGATTGTTGAGGACAGGTTCCAGTTATAGCCAATGGATGTCCAACCTCCATCTGATGAAAGACTTCAAGTAAACACACAAATGTTTAAAACCATTTTGAACCCATTTTAATTCATCAGGTAAATTAGTTACTCTTACTCTAATTGACTTTGGATGAGGAAATTCAACCAAAACAATGATAATTTCAGTTAAAATAAGTACATGTGACTGTCCTGTTGTAGCTACAATAATATGATCTGCATGTGCAGAAAGTTGGAAAAGTAAAAAAAAAATGTAATTTAGTTTTACGCCTTGTGACCTTTTTGTGATTTGACGTAACAAAGGTTCAATACTTAACAAATACAACATTCCTGATATTACACAACCTTATTGAATATCTGTCTTTACATTAAAAGGAGAACTTAAGCCATTATTGACCTTCAGTATCAGTGTTATCATAGAGGGTTTTAATCATGGACATGAAACCAGAGGAGAAACCAAAAGCTTTCAAACTGTTCCAGAGACGTTGGTGCTACACCCAATCAAATGCCTTTTCTTGGTCAAGGGAAATCAGAGCAAAGTTTATGTCCAAATAATCTCAAATTAATGATATGTTATCTCTTATTGATCTGTTAGGCATACAATAAGACTGATCAACATGTATAACTTGATCACTTTTCTCAATCTGCAAGCCAGAACTTTTGGGAAGATCTTATAATCAGCACATAACAGACTGACAGGTCTCTAATTCTTTATCTCATATAGATTCTCCTTCTTAGGAACAACAGTGAGCACAGCTCTGCAACACGTTCCCCTCTCCACACTGATACTGAGGACGCCCAATGCAGAGCAGCATGATTTAGAAAATTCCACAGGAAAGCCATCTATCCTGGAGCTTTACCTCTTTCCCATGCTCAGCAGCGCCACCTGCAGTCCTTGTAAGGTTAAAGCATGCTCCATATTAAAAAAATACTAAAAAAGTATTACCAAAAAAGCCACATTGTGGCTCCACATGATTCCCAAATCAACAACACAACTAAAGTCACCTGATAGAATCATGTAACTTGATAGCATATTTCTTAAAAAGAGAGAGAGAGAAAAAAAAACAAGGTTCACTTTTAGTCATAGGAGCATACATTCAGTAAAGTTGACTTTGTATTTTCATATTTAATAACCTTTAGTAATCTTCCAGATAATATCTTCAGTTTCAATAGAAACTATTTCTGAAGAAAAGTTTTGCTACTCCTGCACTTTGTGAGGTTTTATTACTAAGAACAAGATCTCCGTCCTGTTCTTTCTTCCATTATCAACACTGCTGTGGGTTTCTTGAGCAAAAGCTGGCAATGTATTTAGAGTTCATAACACACAGCCCCTTGTTCACATCCTTTGCACCAATAAGGTTCGAATAACCTTAAAGCTACTAACAGTCAAGCAAATAAATATCTAATAAGGAAAATATAACATATTATGTGCTGCTTTTTTTTATTTTATTTTCTTTTTACTTTTAGGTAACTCATTTAATTCGAGCTCTGATTTTCTGCATCAGTATTTGAATTGTTTATACTTTAGTGTCCTTTCAGTGTCAGAAGTCATTTCTCTCTGTAACCATTTAGCTGAGTTAACAAAGAATTATATCAGGGAAAAAGTCATCTACAGCCAAATACCATTTTGCTTTTGTTACTTCTAAAAATGCTTCTAATCTCTTCTAGACTGAATCCATTAGTTCTCTGGCCATCAGGAATAGAGGAGTCAGAAAACTTTCACATTAGAATCAGTTAAAGAATCTGAACCTTCTTTTCACCCAGTAAATCTGCTAATTGTCTTTGGTTGCAAGAATGAAGAAATGAAGTTGTAAGTAGCATTTAAGACATTCTTATAAAGAATTTCCCTAATATCAGTTGCAAGTGTGAACAACTACTGTGTGAGTGCATGCTGGCAGCAGTCCAGTCTGAAAGCCTGAGAGTCAGGAGGACTCCAGAGTCCTCCTGACTCTAGAGGCGTGTGCAGCATTGCTGGATGTTAAAGGTCACGAAAGGCACAAACCGACTCAGCCTCGGGACATTTAAGGCACAATGCAAAAAAAAAAAAAAAAAAAAAAGAGTCAACTAGGTACAATGGTCTTGTTAGAAATTAACATACATAACACACAGGGGTAAATATATCCCACAATAAATAAATTCAGAGTTTACATTAGTTTGTTTGTCTAGAAGGAAATACTTAACTGGAGAAAATTGTTCAAAGAACAATTCTTCTTCTTATTGTTATTTTGTTTTAAAAGACAGATTTCATAAGCATACGGTTTCCAAGCAACTTGCTATTTGTCATATAATTTCACAGTAAAGTCATGTCTCTTCCTCCTCCACCCGTCATCTCAAAATTGTGTGCCTAAGTATTTTATTTGATGAGACAGAGCAATTTCTAAGATCAGTGTGTTCGGGTGTGGTGACTGCAGGTTGGGTCAAGTGGTTTTACAAGTATTACTTTTATTATTTTCAGCCATTCAGTTCAATGGCATTTAGTTTGGCAAAAAATATGGCACACTAAAACGATCACAATTACATAATCACAGGTAAAAATGTCCATAATATTCCATACAAATTTAAAATCTCTTCTTCATTAGGTCCTAAGAAAATATATGCAATTTCATGTGTAAAACATTATTATATACGCTGTTATTTATCTAGCAAAACATGTTCTAAAAAGAAGAAGTAATGTGTACCTTTTAGTTTACAATTCAGTGGTTGTACAAGAACAACTTTTTTCCTATAATGATATTTCCGTGCTGAGAAAATTTGTTAAAATACTAGATGATTGAAACACCCATTATTCATGCTACAAACATATGTATTTATTTAATTGATAACAAACATAGATAAATTCACTGGCCACTTTATTTCACACACCTACTTAATACTGAATCTGTATTCATATGTCATAGCTTAAATGTATAAACATGAGTATGGACAAATCTCATTAGGATTTCAGATCTTCCTAAAGTGGACTGTACTAATTTTGGACAGCATCCTCCCACTGCTGTCAACAGGATGTGGTACAGCCAGCTGATCGACAGTAAACACATGTTTAAAATAGTTCACTTTTTAGTTTTTACTTTCAGTGTTTATTTATCCTATCATTAAAAGTGTGTGAGGGTGAATATAAATCTTTCTGGCTTTTTTCTAAAGTTCACAGCTAAACTGTCACAAGGAAACTGGTGTCATGAATTTGCATGTAAGTGTATTTGGGGTGACAGTTAAAGGGTTAAATAACAGTAGGTGACCTCTGTTGTCCTTCGTAGTGAAGGCTGACATACAACTTGTCGCCTGAAGAAATGACTCACTCATTCATGAATCGATTAGTTCACTGATTCATTAACTGAACTAGAATAGTGGAAGACTAGAACCGCCAGAACAATGAAGACATTAACCCTTTAAAATAGTTGAAAACAGAAAACAAAGAATGTCTGGATTAAGGCGACAGGCCACCTGAAGGCAAGAAAGACTTTATTTGGTTTGTTTTCTGTAGCTGGACTTTGGTGTGGAATTTGGGTGCAGCACAGTCATCTCAGTTCATTTAATCTGTTTTTTAAACTGAATGTCAACTACTTATTAATGTTAATTTGATGCTAGTGTAGGTTGGCATGTAATGTGTTTGGAAACCCATGAGTCAGTGTTATCTGATCACTTCCTGTCCTCAGCGCTGTCGTTTTGTTATCCGTTCTACAAACAATATTTAAACATAGCAGAAATCATGAAAACTTTGCTCTTTTATGCTAACAGACCCACTGCATACCTGAAAGTGCAGTGCTACACACACACACACACACACACACACACGCACACACGCACACCCAATCACACACACAAACCAGTGAAAAAAAAGCACAAAGCATTTAGGAGAGTTAGGAGAGTAGTTCACCTCCCTCCCCACTCACACAAACACATACAAACAATAAAACATGTTTGACAACTGTTTCTATTTAAAGTTTTCAATGTCAGATGTCATGTTGTTACTTATGGAGGTGTTACTCAAACCTGTTTTATAGCAGTTGCTGTTGTTCACTGGATTAACTTTGGCCTGATTTCATGTTATTTTTGGATCTTCCATACATAAAAGTTAGTCCTGAAGATGTAAAAGGAGTATAGATTGATCTTAAATGTTTGCCTTACGTCTTCCAAGGTAAAATCCTTAGTAAACAATCCAAATGAAAACTCAAAGAGAAGCTGCTACAGTAACAGCTGTAGGCTGGCATAGAGACTGAGTAACTGGAATTCTGATGCAGCAAGACTTAAAATAAAGCGACTCAGGAGTCGGGTTTGAGGTGGAGTCCTCCAACAAACAAAACGGTTGCAATAATCTGGTTACATAACATGAGTGTTCACGCCCTGAAACTAAGTCTTTGTTGAAACCACTTCTTATTGAACTACAACCTTCCGACCTGTTGGTAGAAGTCAATCAGCATACTATATGTAACCTTTTTGAATATTTGCTCATGCTACCATTCAAAAGTCCAACAAATCGATCAAATTGTGAGGACATTATTTGTTAGTCCTGTAGTGCCTGCAGAGTTTTCTTCAAAAAATATTTCTCTGGATTGACCCATTTAATATGATTCTATTTTTTTTGCATTTGGATCTAAGCTTGGGTTATTTATAGCAACAACAACAACAAAAGGGGTTTTCATACTCATGCAACTAAGTTATTGCTGCTTTTTAATTTTTCCTCCTGAGTGGTTTATTGGTTTTTCAGTTGCAATGTATGGGAGAAATGTTACAATAAGATGGAAAACCTTTTGAAGTGTTGATCCTGGTTTCATTTTTACAACATAAACCAAAACCTTAGGACAGGTTTCCTGTTTGCCCAGGATTTTTAATAGCCTTTGGAGATTTTGGTTTAAAATAATCTTTTTGATTTTCGTCAACATGAGACATCTGACTAAAAAGGATAAATGTATGGCCCAGCCATAGTCCCTACCTGAATATGATAGAGGATCTGTTGAAGACGCTAGTGGCGAGCAGACTGTCCATCCTGAAAGACTTGGATCAACAAATTTCTCTGTAAAATGAAAATACATTTAAATCTAAACCGAGTGACAGAGTGAGATAGACAGAGAAAGAGAGGGAGAGGAAAAGAGAGAGTAAAAAAGGGAGAGAAAAAGGGAGAAAGAAAACAACTGCTCTCTAGGAGACCACGTAGGTTTGCTATGTTTTGTTGATAAGGTTTAATAGCAGTAAAGTCTACTTAAGTCTGTTTGTTCTTTTTCATTTCAAAGTTTTGAACTTTGATTGACCAAATTTTGGTCCAATTCATAATTGAACTGCAAGCAATGAGATGAAAATGCTTTTCCTGAAATGCTGAAAGGTGCTTAGCCTTTACCGCCAACAATATCTCTGATCAGATATTGAACAGCTCACACTTTATTTGTGAGAATAACAAGGAAGAAAATCATAAGATTTTTTAAACCCTGCTGACCTTTGACTGTTTAATGGACTTGAACCACAAGAAAGATAACACATTTTGTGTGTGCGTGTGTGTGTGTGTGTGTGTGTGTGTGTGTGTGTTGTACAGTACTAATTGTTGAAGTCCCCGTCTCATTAAACTACTGACATCACTGACGTTCGCCAATGAGGGAATTTGAACTGAATGTTATTCTTGATTGGCTGAGTGAGAAGTGAATTTACAGGAAATGAGGTTAATGGTAAAACCTCTTTATCAATATTTTACTATTGATTAATGAATACTTGCTGTCTGCTGCAGCAAGTAGAAGCTCAGAACCTACGAACAACCAAGCAGAATGTGCTTTGACTGTATTTACTTTCTCGACTGACTCCATAAGGCGGCTCCTCAATACAGCACATAGCAGCCAAAATGGAGCGTCGGAGATATTGCGTGTTATATTATAAAAAAGAAAACTAGAGGTTAAAGGAAAGGTTTTTAATTGAAAAGAACAGTTTATTGAGTTGGCTATTAATACTCTATGAAGAGTCATAGGCATTACAGAACACAAATCACCGAAAGAAATTAACTCTGAAACAGAAAAGGCACCGCTGGGATTCGAACCCAGGATCTCCTGTTTACTAGACAGGCGCTTTAACCAACTAAGCCACGGCGCCGTTGTCGTCACACGACAATGGTACTACTTATCAACATTCATAGCGTAGAGTAGTTCCAGTTTATGGCACATTTTTATGATGTTGATTTTATTTTATGATCTTCGGTTCATATTTTATGATCGTCGGTTGACTACCGCCGACATGTGGCAAGTTGGAGGTACGTACTTACATTCGCCAGTGTCCTTTCAGCTCGTTGACAAGCTCTGTCTAAACAAAAACGTTTACGTTCGTCGTCAACGCAGCCATAATTGGTCCTTCAGATGTTACTAGTTATAAATAACAGGTCACAGTTGTACGGGTCCAATCCAAGGTTAAAAGATACGACAGAAAAAGAATATTTTAACCAGATGTGCCAGTTACTGTATCATAAATACAGGTGTGATAGCCCTGGAAAGGAACACAGATTTAGTAATTGGGATTTTTTTTATATATAAAATTGTGAGTATTTTTAAATATGGTCAATAATAATTCCGGCATAGACGACCAAGCCTTTCATAATTGGGAGTAAATGTAATAAATAAAAACCTTAAAAAAAAAAAAAAAACCTGTATAAAAAGTCGCACTAATTCAACTAAAAGAGTAAAAGCAACATAAAATAGTTTTAAAAGTGTAATATTTCAAAATCAAATATACCTAATGTGGAATGCAGAAAAACTGTTTCAGCCATTTAAATAAGCAAATCTATTCATAATTCCATATATGATAAGAATAAACAATGAAGCCAGGTTGCACAGGACCTTTTGACCAATCCACTCTTGGTTAGCATGTTCCTCCAGTCTGTATCCAGTGGAAACATTTTGTGCTTAAAAGCTTTGATTAGTAACCTTTAATGAAGATTTCAAACTAAGTCAAGAATGATAGATTTTATGAGCAGAACTAGACAAACAATGGGATGGTATTGCTAATTGAAAATAATAGATCAATGCTAAGAAAATCTAGATTTAAATGTAAGCAAAGTTTTGCTTAAAAACATCTATTGGAAATGTTGAAATAATAAAGTGCTTGTCTTTTCTGACTTGTGAACTCTCAGTGTGAGTTTTAAAGTGGCATAAAACTTTCTTAGCTGAAAGCATTTCTTTGTAAGAAGCAGTACCTGAATGACATATGAATGCATTGAAGACGATTAGGGTTGTACATTAAATTGTGTAACTTAGCAGCAATAAAAATCCCTTTGCAGGGGACTATATTTAGTCACATTTTTAATGGCAAAATCACTCCCCTAGCGCTCCACTACCAAATCCCCAAGGCCCAATCCTGAAAGTCCTCCTTGCAGGAACACACACAAAAAAAACATGTTGTCATGGAGAGCAGAGACATCTGTGATTCATTTGAGACTGTAAAGGTTCTTTTTTCTCCCTTTAGGCTGAAAAGACAGAAACATTTCAACTTTCCGTTCATCAATGTTCTTAAAATAGAAGCACACACATCTTCAGTGTGTAGTAGTTATGGTTTCCATGAGTAACTTCCTGGTTCTTATCCGAAAAACAGGCTTTTTTTGGGCTTCCTATTCCCTAACCACATACTTACTCTATTAGTACAACAGTCATCATTTGGAACAAACATAATGTTCTTTTAATTCTCTGCCTTGTCATAATAATACAATCATAGGCCAAAGTCACTAACAACAAAACAATGTAACTTCCTCCTGTAAAAATATCCCCACCTCATTTTACTATTTAACTTTGTCTTTTCTAAAGAAATCCACATGATGATGTTTGTAAAAATTAACAAGAGAAGCAGGAACACAACAGAAGGGACTAATCAGCATGATAGTAGTGACAGAGTTGTTTACAGACTAAAAAAATAAGATATGTTGATTTGAATCATCCAGTTATCTCTTTGATTATTTATATAAAATAAGCCAAGTCCTCAATATTATAATCCTCTGTGACTGGTGGGCCAGTCTATAAAAATGGTAAAACATTTTGAGATGTGTTTCCACTTTTTTCTGCATATGCTTATTTATTTTTTGGTCTCATGCAGCCTTCCTCCAACTGTCAACTGGCGTGGGGTAGTTTCCATCCTACGTCAAGTAGCTGGTCCATCCACCAGCAGCACAACAATGCATTCATGTACCAATGACTAAAGACAATTTATAGAGGCCAATAAACCTAAGATGTATTTTTGGACGGCAGAACAAAAGTGTTGGTCAGAAGGGCTGATGGTGCGATGTGTTGCAGTAGTGATGGTTTCCACTAATGTACCATGAGTTCAGAGTAAAAACAAAAGGGTTTATTAGCAACAGGTCCACCATGGAGAACGCTTAACAGAATCAACAAACAGACAGAAACAAAGTTCAGTTAAAGTTCAATTCAGTTCAATTATATTCACAAAACATGTCATCTCAAGACGTTTTGTTGAAAAAGTCAATCTAATCAGATCTATTCCAATTTACATACTTATCAAACAGTATTGTCAAGTTCAGTTCATTACTCAAACTAGTTTTGAAAGTTTTCTTTCTAAGTTAGCAGATTGCAGTTGATCTGCTAAATTTGCAGATTGTAGGGTTAGCTAAATTATTTTGTATTAATAGACTTTTAAAAACTGGAATACAGTGCTGAAACCCGCATGCTTAAGGAGCGAGAGAGAGACGGTATGTGTGGCGGAGTGAGTGTGAACGACGACCGGAGCAGCGGCTACTAAGAAAAGTCTAGTGCAGCCTTTACCTGTTAGCCAGAGCTATTAAAGTGAACCTCCAACCACCTCCGTGCCACCGCGTGGTTTATGTTCAGAGCGAGTGAGGGAGTTAACCACGAAGTAGAGACTTCGGCCCTGGAGGAAGATCTCCCCTGTGTCTTCTGACCACGGTCAGCAGACTGAGCAGGAACGCTTAACAGTATTGAACTGAAACTTGTTTTTTATCCTTGCAGGACTCTTCTGTTGCACTCCTCTGGGTTCCGTGTCCTGATCTTCTTGTCTCAAAGCTCTCTTTGTTTTCTGGTCGTTAAAGCTCATCATCATCATGGAGGGTTTTTGATTCTGGGTCCTCTTTCAAACTTTACAACATGACAGCAACCATTTTAAGAAAATAAACAAAGATTCTACTTTTAACTTTTTCAAAGTAAACTTGACATAACCTTTAAATCTTATATATATTATTATGTATATTTTATAAGTTTAATTTAAAAAAAAAATTGCCTATGCTGAAATTGCCTTCTTGCTAAAATTCAAGCTTTTATGGGTGGCCCCTGATGGTTTGGGCTCCCAGAGCTGGAGCTTGGTTTGTTTGTGCCTTGGGTTGGCTTTGAATCAACAGCAGGACATTGTTGTGCAGATGAAGTCATTTGTTTGTTGAAGGAGATGAACCACAACAGCGAACACATCTGTATTCCAGATCCCACTCTGAGAGAACGTTGGGCCGGAAAGTGTCCTCCCACATCCAGAAAACAGAATTACCTCATCTGAGTGGGCGCAGGGAGGCCTGGGGTCTTTCCACACCCCTGTTGTCGGTTCACTGTCTGGGTTTGAAGATTGGGAGCAGGAGCATTTTCTCTACCACTGGTGCAGTGGTGGTTCTGAGTGTCAGGACTGGGAGCTTGGTGTGGTGGGGGAAATGTGCCTTTGGACCTTGGTTCTCAGAGTCCATGGCTGTATCTGCTCCGGCGTAGCCAGCTGCCACTGGAGCCAAATCATCACCAAACGAAATGAGAAGAATGAAGTGATGATGCAGTGTGTGTAAGGCCAGCGAGGCATTACACTCGCCGGGTGTTTGACTTTAGTGGGAATACAGGTATGGTGTCTTCTATCAGTGTCCTCATGTTGGTGTGGTGTTGCTTCAGGAATAAGACTCTAAATGCTGGACTATGATTGAACAACAAAGTCTTATTACAAACTGCAGCCTGAAGCAGTACAACCAAATCATAAGGAAACTGTGACCCAATCACAGTGAAGTCTCACTGATCACTGGACAGCATCTCTTCTAGAGGGTTCTGGTCAACACAGAGTAAATGTTATCACATACCTACTGTGTGTTCCAGGCATGTTTAGGTCTTGGCGGCCGATCGTCTGCTACCACATCTGGAGTCCATAAATTAAACTTGTTTTTCAAACTCGGTGTCTGTTGCCATGACTGCTCCTCACAAGCATTTTCAAAAAAGTACATTCAATACACTAGAACATGCATTCCAATGAGACTGATTTGTCAGATTAAAAGTACTTTTAAACATAATTTTCATTAAGTGTACATTTATGTATAAAATGTTTTTTGTTTTATTGGTTCAATGTAATATTTTAATTGCAAATGTTATGATTTCGTTAACTGTAAGCAGAAATTCATCATGATTAACAGAAATAAATACCTTTTGTGTATTAATCAATATGATGTTTCACTTAAAGTTCCTGAAATAAATGGAGTTTTCAATAAAATTTTAATTTGTGAAATAAATCTGTATTTCTTAATTTACAATCTGTATAGTGTTAGATGGCCACTTCTGCAAGCAGTTTTTAGCAGCTTTATTAGTTTCATTAACATTGATTTTTTTTTTATTATTACTTTTCATGTTTTGTGTTTTAGGTCTATGGCCCTACGGAAGAAGATTAGGGCCACAGAAAATAAAGAATTCTGACTTTAATCTCAGAAGTCAGAATTCTGAGAAGTCTGGTTAACACAAAGTAAAAGTTCTCACGTACCTGTGTTTCACCTATGTTCTTATGTTTAGGTGTTCTGACTTTGATCTCAGAAGTCTGAATTCTTACATTAAAGTCAGAATTCTGAGATTAAAGACAGAATTCTTTTTTTTTTTCAATGGCCCTAATCCTCTTCCATAGGCTACAGACTGAACAGGACTTGAATTTAATTTGTTTCCTTTGAAATGTCTTTTCCTTGAACCTGGAAAACACAAAGATCCTTTATAGAGGTTGTGGATAAAATCTCACTACTTACATAATATTTCTTTGATTAGTGTGAATGGCTTTTCCATGACAGAAAAGGCGGGTTGGGGTAACACGGAAAGTTAAGTAATCCTGGTGTGTGTTGGGTTGGGTTGGGTAAACACACAAAGCGCAACAGCAGCGTATTTCAGTTATTTGATGTTTTCCTCTGTTCTGCAGAAACAATTTTGTGGTTTTCAGTGATACCCCCCCACCCCCTTCACTTCTGCTAAAAGCATTGATGTTTGCTGATGACAATTATATAAGATGCTATTTGAGGAACCATGACACAAGGCCAATTCCTGAGCTCTAACAGATCTGAAAAGTTTCTCTTTCGGTTGCCAAGGAAAGCAGGAGAAACAGCAGAGGAAAGATTTCTGTGGTTAAAGGGCCGGTGATTCATCAGAGAGGGAACAGGATTCAGCTCTGCTTAGTCACTTTTAGAACAGCTTCTCTTCTAAAACAAGATGCTGGCAAATTTACATTTCGCATTTGTTCTAAATATTTGAATGAGCGTTTGAAGTGTTAATTTCAGAGACACAAATAAAACAAACATTACCTCATCACCTTTTCCAGCATAAAATGTTAAATTAAGAGAATACAATCAACATCACTGAACAGATCATCTACAAAAATGGGATGGATTCATTTCCAGAAACCTTCCAGCATCTGGAAGCGGGCTTTCTGCATTCTTCTGCTCAGTGTCACTGAGTCTGTGGAACACAGATAAGGTAAAAATCTGTTCCAGAGGGCGGCGGAGGGACAGGGCCTTATGTAATGTTCACATTTTCTGAGAGAATGAATTTTAGAATTTTATTGTCTGTAAATGATAATCATCAAAAGTACCAAAAAATAAAGACTTGAAATGTTTTACTCAATGTAATATGAAAGTACATAACACTGGGTTACAAAAAATGATTCTTTGGAAGTTGTCTTTGTTTTTTCAACTGAGTTAGGACTATTTTTGCACAACTTATCCCAAAAATGAGATCCGTGTTTCCCAATCAGGTCAGGTTTTTATTCTTATTTGATTTTGAAAAATCTGATCTTCTGACTAAATTGATGACATTGTTATGACATCATCAGTTCATTTCCATTAATATTTTACATCCAAAACTGGTTTTATAAGAAAAAGTTGTTGCTCACAGAGTGTATTAATGAAATATTACAAACTTGGATTTCTGTAAATTGAATAATAATTACTATTAATTACATGTGAGTTGAACATTACTTCTTCATTGTGTAAAATTCTCCGTCTCTTCCCTGTCCTGATGGAATCTCTCCTCCTGCTCATCACTCATTGATCAGATTCTCCAGATGTGAGAACAAGTCCTGCATCTTGATGCTCATGTTGCTCCATAGTTCAGAAAGTTGACCTGATTGAGCAAAACCAATGTGATTTTAGGATTCAGCTCATCAACATGACCCTAAAACAGTTGAAAACCTCCAGACAATTTTTTGGCTGTTGGATTAGTCGCTCTTACACATCAAACTCTCCAAATTTAAGGTGTTCCCATTGGAGGATAAGAAATTACATAAAATCAATCATCTAGCCATAACAAGGCTTGCATTTGGTAATATCTTCCTGAGATTATTGTATATCCAAGTTCCTCTATGTTGATGGGATTAATTTCCCATCATCTGGCAAATAATAGCTCCACCTGCCAGTTTAAACCTCCTAAATAATCTGGGTTTTACAATCACTTGACAGCCAAAGACTACTTCTCATCCTCTGCCTTCATCACTTCCATCAACAACAGCAGATATACACTTAAAGCTCAATAGACCCTCACATTATCTCAAAATAACTTTTCAATGATCATCATGTTTTAGGTGTCTGGGAGAAAAGGACACACAATGGATGTGGTGAGCCCCAGTTACAGTGAATAAACACACAGAGACATGAGTGGGTGGTACCAACCAAGTTCCCCTTCACAGCCTTTTATGGAATCTATCAGATCCTGGGGGATGTGGAAGTTTTTCCATATTACAGTAAGAATGTTGATTATCTCTCTTGACAATGAAGGGAAAGTGAACTGAATGAACAGCAGGGTGACCTCCGCTGCAGCAGAACTGCTGAAGAAAGGGATTCTTCTTACATGAATCAGCTGCTTGTTGATCTGCAGGGCTTCAAAAGAACTGACAGGTTTTGTGCTTTTCTGACACACAATGACAGGGACTTCAGTATGCTTGCCAAAGTCACTTTTGGCAAAAAATTACCTTGAGAGGTAATGTTAAGATATATAAACACCTTCTAAAATCCAGTAAATGTTGTAAAGAAAAGCCCAATTGGCAACAACTGGAAAATAAAATCGTATCTGTTTTTTGTCTCTGGAACAAATTTCCTACTTGTATGCATGTAGTGGAGTAAGTTTCCTTTAGTCAGAATTGAGTTCTGGGTGACGGCATTACCTGCTTTCTGCTACACACACTCATGAAAAATGAGTTTGCATATTACTTGGTTGAAGTGCAGCAGGAAGGACTTGCACAGCCGCATGCATATTTATATTTTAAGCTTACAACTTAGACATAGTGCTTAATTATGATTAGTAGTGATTAATTGCAGCGCCAGAGTGTGATTATTGAATCAAATTTTTTAATCTATTGAAAGTACTAATTTTTGCATAATACAGCCCCTTTAATGTTTTTTATTTTTAAACTAAGGTTTCCTTTTAAATCTTTTCTGTTCATTTTGATTTGTTTTTATTTTTTATTTAATTTGCAGAATTTAAGCTATGATGTTTGAAAAGACAGGACTATATGTTCTATAAGTAGAACTGAGCAAACAATATAATTATGGTTCAGGCAATTACCATATCTGAAAGAATAGATTAAAAATTTGAAGTAACATTTAATTTTTTAGTTTTCAATAATATATCTTTTAGGCTTATTCTTAACAACTAACTATTGCTAACTAACTTTAATTATCTGCTTGAGCCTGAAATAGACGCAATATGTTACATAAATTAAGATATTTCTGCTTTTGTTTTTTGGTTACACTTTGAATAAGGATTGTAACCTCTCCCATTTTAGTTTTTGTGTAACATCTTCCAGCTCCATGTTGTTGCTTGTTGTAACTGCAGGGTGAGTCAAGCACAAATCACCTGGGAGGTGATTGAGTTGTTACAGTCTGATGAACTTCTGCACCTTCATTTCTTTCTTTCCTTAGCAGAGTAGACTGCCTGCTCCTCTGTTTAGACTGCAGCAAGTAGATCAGGGGTGGCCAAGTCCAGTCCTCGAGAGCCACCATCCTGCAAGTTTTAGAAGTATCCTTACTCCAACAGACCGGGATCAGCTCTACAGAGGCCTGATAACGAGCCAGTCATTTGATTCAGGTGTGTTGAAGCAGGGATGCATCTGAAACTTGCAGGATGGTAGCTCTCGAGGACTGGACTTGGCCACCCCTGAAGTAGATTAACATAACTTTTATAGGGAGCATTCTCGTTTAAATTTCTCTGTGCTGTACATATAAGGTTAAAAAACACACCACAGAAGCGCGAGCACCACCGCACCCTGAACTCACCATCAAGCTGATTATTTTTCTCTCGACTCGGCCCGAATTTTGGGTCAGCTCAGGCCTAAAATCTACGCTTTAGAATGCAGTAATAACTCTTTCCCAAAACACGATGTCCATGTATATACAACATGGCAGCATACGATAAATATATACTGTGAAGAGTATCAATGGGAACTTTATTGAAGGATTTCTGATGACATTGCTTGAGGGAACTGACCCACAAAGCTTGGATAAATAATAAAATTGTTCTCTACGAGTAAAAAGTGCCAGTTCAATTTCAGCTCAGTTTATTTATATATTGTCAATTAACAACTGTCGCCTCGAGGCACTTAGAAAAAATCCCTTCAATTCAATCGCACATAAAACACTCCAGTTATCCTGGTTATTAAACTGTACAGCAGGCTCAGTTAATTATTTAAAGGTGTTTCTATCTAAAAAAGAAAAAACCCAGCAGATCACATCGAGTCATACAACCACATCAAATATTCTACCTCCAAGCTGTCCAGGTTCCTCACCGGGTTGATGAGTTTTTACTAAGGACTCCTGCTAGGACAGACATGCTCAGTAATTTGAGTGAGTAATGAAATGTCCCGGTTCCAGTCTTCTGCTTATGACTGATACTTGTCAAGACCAGTCTTGACAAGTTAGGAACATTAGAAAATGCTACCTGAGCAGCAGAAACCCAAACAATCCAGATGATTTTTTCTTTTGCATTGTCTTTTACAGATAAACAGATTTACAGGAAGACAGGAAGGATGATGTGTTCAAGTCATTCTGTAATTGTGGAAACATGCTCTGTCCGGAAATACAAGGTCCCAAGCGTTTTACAATTCTCCTTTTTAAGTTCTTTTCTAGTAGCCTTCATTTGAATGTGCTAAGACAGTAAAGTAGGTAAAGAGAGAGGGAAGACATGTGACAAACATCCCCAGGCCGGGAATCAAACCTGCGACAGCCGCACCAAGGACTAAGGCCTCCTTATGTGGATTGTGCTGAACCCCTGCATTTTATAATCTTAATGTATTTGTCAATGAACACATTCTGGGAACAAATTTGTCAAATTCACAAGTTTGTAGATGAGACCAAGTTAAAACTGGTTTGTTTGAGCTGAGCTGTGAATGGTGATCAACATTCTAAGTTCTGAGCATCGGTTCATGTTCTCTATCCTGTCTGCTTGTATCAGTGAGTAATATTACAAAACATTGACACATTCTGTCGTATTGTTGTCAAAGTGACAATGGACAAGATAGCTGTAACACAGATGCAGTACAGTTGATTCCCCACAAATAACTAGAACTCTTGGAACTTTACTGTGTGCAGGAAAAGAGGAAAAATTCATGATTAGTCAGAGCAGCTCATCATTTTGCATAATTCATCCAGTCATCCTCCAGACAAAACGGCTCCTGGATCTTCAGAACAAACAGAAGAACATCAGCACATTTCTCATTCTATGTGAAAATTCTGTAAATTAACCCTCTAACCTTTTAGCATGTTTCTAGCGTGTGATTCTGCATGTGGTCAGGAAAGTCAACCTGAATATTACATTACCTGCCTTACCTGTTTCGCATGCAAAGAGCAAGAAAATTTCATATTTGTCAGAGAAAGCTACTCAGAATATGTGTGTTTGCTGAGATGAGATTTTTGTTTTAATTATTTTGCAGCTCTTCTTTAGTTTCTTCTTTAGTCAGAACGCAAACTTTAATATCAACCATTATCAACTCACTAAAAACCACAGTACATGATCAATAGACCCACTTTTAAACACTGTTGGCTCATGTGTTATAGTATGTTTAGTCAGTATAAATATACTATAATTTTTTCCCTCTGTTTTACGATAATCTTCTGTATTCTGTTATGTAATGTTTTAATGTTTTCAGAACGTGTCATCGTTGAAAATTACCTGGTTACATAAAGGTTAAATAAATAAAATAAAAATTGTTTAACAATATCTGGCTGGCATTTTGAACATGTTGCTCTCCATGGGTCTAATGGACTGGGGTGTGTGTATCTGTGGCCACATGTGTGTGTTGCTAACACTCTGGGTAGATCTAACAGAAAGTCCCTGCACTGACCAGTTGCTGCTGCTCTTTGTTTTTTCATCTTTGTGCTGAGGGGAGAGTTGGTGAGGGTTTTTTTCCTTGCATGGTGTTTAATGACACTTTCACACAGATCTGCTGGTTTTCTTACTGCTGGTTTTAGGCGGTGTCCAGCTGAAGTCCAGACTGCTGCGGAGGTTTGGGTGGTCTGCTCCCCTCCACCCCATAAAGAAGGGACCCATCTCTTCTTTTTGGGACATGTGGTCCCATTGAGGAGATGCTACCTGGATCTGGCAGTACAAAGTTTGTTTGGGGAGTCCAAGTGGGAATATGATGTCCATTGTTGTGTGTGTTTATGTTGGGTGAATTGGTGTAAGAATGGTGGGGGGTTAACATGTGTGTGTGCCTGTTGGGTTTTGGGCAGCCCCTCTACTGGATCTAGTTAAAGGCGACGTGCTGCAGTCTACTCCAGGTGGTAAAAAAAAAGAAAAAAAAGGTTAAGAAAAAAAATCCCTGAACTTAAATATCAAATGCCCCAAAAATGATCTAAACGCACTTTAATTTTCTATTTGGGTTCTTTTAAACTTGAAAAATCACATATGGTGGCATTCATCTTGACAATACCAACAAATAAATGCATCAAGAATTTAATAACTAAAAAAGGAAAAACAAAATCATTCAAGGCATGGCTGTGCGCTTTCCATTGAGAATGTAATGACGGAGCACCAAACTGTCAGACAGTTTATTTATTCATCAGTTCAGCAACTTTTATCTATTTTCAGATGTTCAGGGACAAAGAAAATCCATGAATTTCCCGTCCATTTCTCCTGCATGACTCACAGGGGCACAGTGATTCGTGCAAGTTCAAGCTGAAAAACAGTTATCCAACTTTCCATATCCTCTGTCATGCTTTAGTCAGCAGAGACATCGGAAAGGTTGTGTGTTCGTAGAGAGGAAGTCTCTCCAGACAGCATCAGATGATGTCAGAGTCTCTAATGGCTTTTCTGCGTGTACGTGTGTGCAAGTGTGTTTGTGTTGAGGAGTGGGGCGGGATCATGCCTACTGCCTACAGTACAAAAGACAGATTGGTTCAGTTCTTCAGAGCGAAGCAGCAGCAGCAGCAGCAGACAGCTCCAGTTTTCTTTCTGAATCCAAGCAAAAGGTAAGAATCACACTTAGCTGTTAAATCAACACTGGCAGATGTTTAGATGGTTGTATTTGAAATCTGTAATTTCAAATAAAACAATTAGTTAGCATTTTCCAGAAATATCTTTAGTGCTTTTGTGCGACATATTACACATTTTTTCCCATTATATTTCTTTGTTGTACACTCTGAAACAGAAGTTCATCTCCATAAATACGACCACTGTCTGTGGCCTTTGTTTGAATTTGAATGCACAGAAACCTTGACCATAGAAATAAGCTGAACACACACGAATGTGGGTGTGTCTCACACCCATGCTCAGCTATGTATTTCTAAGAAGGAATAAGTTAAAAAAATGCACTGATTTAGAATGTTTATTGTCATACTACTGATATAGATTTTTTATTTTATTGCTCCTGTTATAAAATCTTCCGACTTTTAACCATAAAGATTGAGGAGAGTTTCTTTTTATCAGTGCTGAACAATGTAAGATACCACAGATTTATAATACTGTTTCAAACTAACATATTTATAACTTTTGGGAATTCATACTCAATTTTAAAAAATCTTTTCTTTTGGAATCTCGCGTCAGTTTTATTAGATGTTCCCATGTCTGTAATATTTTACAGGTGTGTGTTAGGATGAGTCAGAGTAGTTTAAACAGTGTAGTGTGCAGTCAGTTGAAGACGTGAGTGTTTTATACAAACATTCCGTTTTTATGCAGCCAATCACAGATTTTTTTTCTGGTTCTGTCTCCCCAGCATGATCTGTGTGAGCATATTTGTGTTGCTGGCCCTCAGCAGAGGGGCCTTGGGGTCTCTGCAAGAAAAGCAGACAGATTTCGGACTGAAGGTTTTCTCTCAGCTCGCTGCGGACGCTGCAGACACAAACCTGGCGTTCTCCCCCTATGGCATGGCGAGCATTATGGCCATGGCTCAGCTTGGCGCGAATGGAAACACACAAAGGGCCTTGACTGCAGCTATGGGCTTTTCTCTGCAAGGTGAGTGGTAAATAAATGAAGTGCAGAAATGCTAAAGTCCTGAAGTACTTCAGGTCTGTTAGATCAACTGTAACATTAACCTAAACATGTATCTCAAAAATCTATAACTGCATCCATTTAAGGTAAGGACATCTAATCAAGTCAACAAGCTCTTGTTTTGTGAGCAATGTTGCACTCTGAGATTGGACTTAGCCATTTGCTGCCTCCCCTCTTTTGTCTCCTTCTAGCATGTCCAGGGCATGTTATGGTTTTGTGTCAGCTAAACCAAAAATGCTTCTCTTGCAGGGCGGGGAATGCCTCGGCAGCAGCGCCTCCTGCAACGCGATCTGTCAAGTGAGGATGGGGTGGAGATAGCCAGCGGGGTGATGGTGGAGCGGAAGATGAGTCTGGAGAAGCGATTCCGCCGGGCTCTGGCCAAGACCTTCCAGACTCACCCCCACCAGATGGATTTCACCAAACCAGAACAGGCTGTCAGCATTATCAATGCATGGGTCTCAGATCACACTGCAGGTACTAACGTCTGTCTGTTAACAGCTATCAATCATCTTCAGAGAGGTAGAACTCTTGGAGTACCGGTTAAAAGTAGAAGACCAAGATTTAGGGCACAGAAACTCTTATGCCCAGAGTTTCTTTCATCACAGCTTCTGATAGGTGACAGATTGATCAAATACCTTGACATTTCAGGCACATATCAAGGAAATCAATAATACAACAAAAACATAGATGCTAAGAGAAAAGAAAAAGTACACTGATAAACCTTTAAGGACACAAGCTCAAAGACAGTTCAGTAAATTTCAACAAAGTTCTGTTCATGATGGTAGAACTGGACTGGGGTCTATCCCAACAGTCAGGGAGAGACAGGCAGCCCCTTCCACAGCACCAGTCCCTGAAGTATCTTATGGTTAGTGAAGTGTTTTATACAAACAGCTAAGTGGAATGTAATCTTCCTTCCTGTAGGTGCCATCCCAGAGTTCTTGTCCTCTGGATCCCTGGACGATGAGACGCGCCTGGTCTTCCTTAACGCTCTCCACTTCCAGCGCCTATGGAAAGTTCCCTTTGACCCCAAACTAACACAGGAGAGAATGTTCCATTGTGCCAATGGGAGCACTGTTCCTGTTCACATGATGAAACTCACGAACCTCTTCAACTATGGTATGCCATGCCAATGAACCAAACTGAAGGTTCTAGAAAAAAAACGTCTTTATTTGTTCTTCCCAACCCAAACTCAAAATTGAACCTTCTCATTCCTTCTAAATCCTCAGGTGAATTTGTAACTGCTGATGGGGTGGATTACGATGTGATAGAGGTACCATATGAAGGCGACTCACTGAGTATGCTCCTGGTATCACCCTTTGAGCCTGAAATTCCTCTGAGTGTCCTCAGTGCAGATCTGAGCAGCCAGAAGATTCAGCAGTGGAGGTCAGAGCTGAGGCAGGTCAACAGACAGCTGGCTTTACCCAGGTGAGGAAGAAGGGCTGTGGCCATGGGCTACATTCGTTTGTTTCTCTTGTCACATATTAAACATCCGTTAACAAACTAAAGAATATGTATTTCTTCAGGTTTTCTCTAAATTCTGACATAAATATGAAGAGTGCTTTACTTAAAATGGGACTTGGAGACATGTTCAACCTCGCTACTGCTGACTTCACACGGATAACATGTAAGTTGATGTTTGTTTAAAGCTTTGATCCATGGACTCTTGTTCCACGTGAATGTAAAACTCCTTATTAACTTGCAGTTCATTACATTGTTTGTAGTCAGCAATGCCTCTTCTTTTCATATTCTGCTTCGTATTAACCGCTTTTTTGTGGAATAGCTTTGATTTATGCAGCTTTTCTATACCAAAATAAAAGACGGTGATTTTTACACTTTGTGCCTAATCTGTTTCCATTTTTGTTTACCAGCTGATGAGAAGCTTTGCATTTCAAAAGTGCTGCAGAGGGTGAAGATTGAGGTGAACGAGCGTGGAACCAAGGGAGCATCAGTAACAGGTAGACTGCTCACTGAATATTTCATAACACAGACAGAAAACAGGCCATCTAACTTAAAAAAAATGTTGAGTTAATTTGTTACAAGTAATCTAATTAAGTAAATTCAAATAAATGCATTAAGTTTATTAAGTTTGTATATGTTAAACATAAATTCAATTGCATGTAACAAGTTAACACAATGTTTTGAAGTTGGAGCTCCATTATTTTTTCAGAGCACAAATAAATGGTGCAGCTATTTACAATGGTCTTCATTCATTCACCAGCTCACACACACACACACACACAACCACACACACACACGACTGTGACATTTTTAACGGAGCTGCAAAAGTTTGAGTTCAGAGATTTTCCCAAACACTTGAAGGATCCAGGGTCAGCCTGTGACTTCTGGTAGTAATTTCAACTCTGACAATCTGTTGACAGCAAGAATCAAACCAAGTCAGAGTGGATGCATTTTAATGCTTTCAAACATAAATTGCATCTTAACACAAAGTTAATATACACTCATGCCGGATACAGGTGGTTACAGATACCTTGTGCAAACTTTCCTTTGGATGTAGGAGTGAGAGTGAGAATAAGAAATAATATTCTCAAAACTTTCACTCATTTCAGTTAAAGATTATAAGACATAAGCTAAAGTTTAAGCAAAGCTCTGAGTTCCTCTCATGCTGACAGCTGGATCATGCAGACAACACACACTACAGTGATCAGTGATAAGACTGAGGTTTCTCGTGAATGGAATCAATTAACTGATCGATTTGATTTGTTTTTTCTCTTCTTCTCTTTGTTAGCTGCTGTCATGTTCTCCCGTATGGCAGTTCAGGAAATCACACTGGACCGACCTTTCCTCTTCCTCATTCAGCATAAGCAAACTGGTAACAGCCCTAAATATATTTATTTATTCCCATAAAAAAAAAAAAAAAAAAAAAAAAAAAAAATTATTTTTATTATAATAATATTAATATTTATTATATATA
>NW_015112656.1:59971-72940 GCF_001443285.1 Poecilia latipinna | reverse complement strand
TTTCCTCTTCCCCAATAAAAAAAAAAAAAATGTAAAAACCCCAAAAAAATTTTTTTTTTTCCAAAAAAAAAAAAAAAAAAAAAAAAAAAATATATATATATATATATATATATATATATATATATATATATATATATATATATATATATATATATATATATATATATATATAAACTGTGGAGAAGGCTGGTTCTGGTTCTGATTGTTTTCTCGTTTCTTTTCAGGTGCTATTCTCTTCATGGGTCAGTTGAACCAACCTCAACAGTAACACCCAGCACACCTCCTCTTATCCCGCACTGTGACTACTACTGTTTGAAACTCCTCATGATGACCTGAGCTGAAGACCTGAGACACTCAGTGACTCTACATGTCTCAGCAATGGTTCAATTCACTGACACCCTTATTTATAATGACTGATACTGGGGCTGTTTGACTTTATGTGAGAACATTTTTATATCTAAATTGTTTATTTATTTTTCTACATTTGAACTGAAGCGAAGTGAGGGGCTACTATTGCTAATGACAGCGTTGCACCTTTAGAGATATGTCTGGATTTGTACCAAAATACTGACTATTTTTTATCTATTTAAATATTCTGAAAACTGCAGTGTGTAATATTTGTGTCTCAATACATGTATGTGTATTTTTGGATTGGTTTCATTAAAAATTAATGAAATCATAAATGGTCTCGTGAGTTAACATTTGCAACCAATAATGAAGAAGAATTTTGTTGACTTTGGCTAATGCCAAATAAAAGATGAAATCTTGACTTAATCAGTTTTTCAAAAATGCAACTCCCAACGAATGCTGCCATTCAATATCAACAACACATATGTTTACCAAATTATTCTATTATTTTTCACTATGACCACAAAGGATGATCAGCCTGGACAGCTGTGACTGCCATGAAGTGTTCTTTCTAACAATGATGATCCAAGGAAAGAAAACGGGTGAACTGGTGACCGGGCCGTACCAAACACTTACTGATGAAGAAGGGCAGTAAAAGATGGTCTGAGTTGTCTGATCCATCAGAAAAGTTATTACAGCTCAAATTATTGAAATCATTTCAGTTTGCTTTTGCAGAAAGATGAAGATAAGCAAATTGATGCACAATTGGTCAACATTTATCTGTCTTGTGGCCCTCCAATAGGAATTATGAGAGACAGAGCTGTTCCTTGAGTTTATTTAAGTTTTTAATGGAATCAACAGTTTGTACAATGTAGAAACCGTCCACAGAACCAGGCTCAGGATGAGAAGTCATTGCCCCAACTTCCTGTTGTGTCGAGACACTCTCTCCAAATGGTTGAATGCAAGTGCTCTAATCACTTCCCCTGCCTCTGGTGTAAAAAAACCCAAAAAAACTCAGTCACCTACTGTAGACATAGAGGATGCTATAAGGTTGAAATATATATATTTTTTAAAGAAGTGGTTACTCCTCAAGAGCTTGAAGTGGAAGAATTCAACTGGTCTGCAAAAGTTTTGACTTCAACCTGAATTAAATCACTTCCCACTGGAGCGGCTTTAACGGATCCTTCACGTCTTTTCTCCATTTTCCATAAACACTTCAGGGGTACAAGTTGCACCAGGTTTTGTCGATCAAATCACTTGACAGCTGACTGCATTTGTTAATTGGTTCTGCCAAGAAGAGTTGAAGGGATTTGTTGATGACACCATATAAAAGCTTTTGTATTTAAAATGGGATTCCTTTCAACGTGATGTATTTGTAAAAACAACAATTTTGGCTAATTTGTCTTCAGATAATCAGATGTTTTGAAGATTTTCTCTGTTAATGTACCACTGACCTCACAGTCTCTATACAATATGTAGGATGAGAGATGATATTGAAAAATATGTAGGTATATGTTGTGTCCGGCTTTTATTGTTCCTTTTCTTAAAGTCAGATAGGTTTTGTTTTTCCACTGTGTGACTTGGAACTGTTGTGCTAAAGTTTACACAAAGTCAGCACAGGTGCAGTGAGTAAACACAGATCGTTTGGCACATGACATGAGAAGGAAATGTTGTAATCTGAGGTAATTGGGACTCCATTGCTGAATGTACCCATCCAGATTCACCAGACACCTCACACTGTCATCTCTGACACATCTCAGCCATTTCCTCTCCTAACAGAAGCCTTTTACACGTAGAAGTCCTGCTTTAAAGAATCCTCTCTATTTGCGTCATAATTTTTCACCATACTTGTTTCCACTGACCAAGCAGAGCAAAGACATATTTGTATTTTCAGATAACATTCTGGTGTTGTGGAATCAGAGGCAAAGGCAGTGAGTCTCCTCTGCCTTTGTAGAGGTCCTAAGGCATCAGTCAGAAAGTGTATCAGCATTTTCACCAAATCTACCCATTTCCATACTTTAAAAACTGAGCTGCAAGTACAGTAAAGTGGTACAATTTCATTTTGGACTATATGTCTGTAGGTTGTACATTACTACTATTTACTACTACTAATAATAAAATTGTACATATGTGTAAAGAGTCCATTGTGTGAATAAATTTAAGCAAGATAAACAGAAATACATAGAAAAATACAACAATAATAAAACAAAATAACTGAATCTAGGAAAAAAAGAAAAGAAAGATGAAAAACAATACAAAAACACAAAGTGAATAACTAAGAAAAATAAAACAATTCAAGGTTTTGAGAAAAATACTTTTGTAATTATAAATAACATTGCTCTTTTTGTTGTTAATCAATTTGAGGGATTCAATCAGAAATTTTAATTCAAACAGGAAATGAGTAGTAGGCATCGAGTTTGCAAGCTTTTGTTTATGAGTGACAATTTTATGATTTCAAAATTTAGCATATGATCAAAATTACAATTTTATTATATAACATGTGAGTTTTACATGTTTAATAATAATAATAATAATAATAATAATAATAATAATAATAATAATAATAATAATAATAATAATAATAGAGGTAGGGGTAATTATAATTTATAAGTGTTACGTCGGTGTGCGCATGCTCAGTAGAGGCGGAAGTGCTCAGTAGTGGACTTTTCACGGCAGTGCTGTATTTGCGTTTCGTTGAATTTTTTTAGGAACACCAGACTGCAATGGACCTTCAGCATTAGCCGCTGTGCAAACTGTAAATCGGAATCGGAAGTGAGAGGCTGTAACGTTCGAGAGACGTTCGAAAATCCTGCAGAATGGTAAGTTACTGTTCCTCACCAGGTTGAATGAGAGGGAAGCTAAACTGTGCTAATGCTAGCAAGGTGTATGTTTCCAGGAAGTGCCCACCTGCGCTACGTTTACCTGGCTGTAGTCAGTCAACAGGCCTTCGGCATTTTAGGCAGCAGAACGTGTGAAAACAGAGCAGCCGTGTTTACTGTTCCAGTCAGCATCGGTACTGCTAATATTCACCTTAGAGCTGACAGTTTGGAATATCTTCTGCTGAAGTTTCCAGATTCCCTTCCAGTCCCACCTAAAAGCCTCAGAAACGGATCTTAG
Source organism: Poecilia latipinna (assembly GCF_001443285.1). Taxonomy (NCBI): domain Eukaryota; kingdom Metazoa; phylum Chordata; class Actinopteri; order Cyprinodontiformes; family Poeciliidae; genus Poecilia; species Poecilia latipinna. Next base: position 69,475 of record NW_015112656.1, on the reverse strand, counting down.
TTAAACGTTTGGTTTTCACTAATAATAATTCTGGTTGTCATTTATACAGCATGTAAAATAAGTATTGGATGTATACACCAACGTCTTTCTCAGTAGATATATTCCTACTGGGACTCTTGACATAGAATTGCACTAGATATTGGCAACAACCCAAGTAATCCACACGTACAAAGATATCAATGCTTGTTATTTCATAGATTTAGATTATGGGTCAAAACTCTCAGGTGTGACCTTGAACCATTCTCACACAAACTATTCAAAACTGGAATGTTCTGTAGATCATTACATGCTCTCTGATCTTCAGTTCTGTCAGTGGATTTAATTGGATACAAGTCAAGTGTGTCAGCTTTTTCCTGGTTTCTGAAAAAGAAGAATGCTTTGTATTTTAATTTTTGAACTTTAAAACAAACAAAAAAACCCCCACTTATTTCTTATTTTTTAATATCCATTTCTGAAATGAAAATCAAATGACCGTAGGATACGCTGACATATGAGTGAGCTTGTAACTCGCTTAATCTCTCTATATGTAGCGTTTCTGTCCTGGTCATCAGAAAATGTTGCCCATCATGTGTGCGAGAAGTTGTTACATAGTTAAACAGTTACGAGTTTTCTCTTCTTTTTTTTTCTAAAGCAAAGACAGAATTATTATAGTTAAAGATAGCATTTTTAAGTTTGTATTCCTTATATAATAAGTCCACCCTTACCTAATATTTCATAATCTAGAATCGGTGAAAGGATAAAACAATGGTGAAAGAGCAGCTTTGCTGTAACATTTGGCTTCCTGTGAGCATTACTTCCTTTTTTAAGGTTGTAGGCTGGAGAATGAATGTCCATAGAACACAGTCTCTTTTCTAGAAGCATCTGACTGATGCTGTGTTTAATTGGACTTAATTTTAAAAACCTAAGTGATGCTCACAGTTCCTAACTTTGAGTGTTTTTCCTTCTGTAGTAAATGGAAAGGCACTTCACAAAATGAACAGATCTGATGTACATGCAGGGATGCATTATTAGATCAATTCAATAATATAAATCACTTCCATGCATTCCAATTCAGTCCAGTAATTCATCCCTTGTCTTTTAATTATGCGAGATTAGGTTGTGGGGTAACAGGTTCAGGAGGAAACAGAAACCCTCCAGCTCATTCTGGGCAACAAAAGACGTTTCCAAGCCAGAAGAGACATTTGGTTTCTACCATGGGATCTCTATTCAGACATGTCTGGAAAATCTTAAAAGGGAGATTCAATTTCAACCTGGAGTAAGGTCCAGTTTTACTCGTTAGTAAGAGGAGCTAACACTCATTCCATCAGGCCTGTGAGGTAACCATCCATGTCCCTAAAGCCCCCTGACCTCAACATCCACCTCTGCAATTGGCTGGCCCACATTGTAGGGAGTTTCCTGTACCGTTTTGGACTGAGCATCGCCAAGCCCTAAGAAGGCGAGGTTTGACTGCTGGGCGCTTTATAAGACAAACGAACAAAAAAAACACTCTGAGCAGATGTCCCGCCTCTCTAATCCAGTCAAGGTTTGCCATTTCATGTTTGCAAATTCTGTTATTTTTGTCTTCATTTCAAGGAGATTAAATAAAGAGTCAAATCTTTTTATTCCAGTCAGCATTACCTGTTGCAGAGTGAAAATGTGTAGTCCATAAATTTGATGAACTGTAGTTATCAATACTTCGATAAAAGAAACCACAACTCACAGAAGTTGTTAATAAGTAGCTTTTTAACAATAAAAACTGATCCTAAAGTTACATTTTCTTTTGTTTGCTAGTTGCATATGCACAACAGCATATGCAATTTTTTACTTTGAACTAGGGGCAACATGCAAATCAGACACAAGCTAACCTTAGCTTCTGTAGGCTTTTGCCCAACTTAAAGTCTTTTTACATCAAGCTTTTCTAAAGGTCTCTGTTTCATCTTAACCCCATTTTTAATAAGTAATTGACCCAAGTATTTTTCACATCAGCTAATCGTTTTATCCATTTGTTGTTGTGCTGCACAAAATGACCAAGACCACATTTGTGTTGGTCAGAAAGGCCAACGTCAGCTTTTTTCTTATCTCCTTCTTTCCCATTAGACGTTTTCCTCACATCTCTTCTTTCTTTTTTGTCTCTGTGTTCATTACATTTGAAATAAACCCAAAGTGACTTCTAATAAAGTTTCTTATCTATATTAAGTGGAGCATGATCTATTCACAGGCAAATGGAGCATTATGGTGAAAGCCTTAACGCTCCACTTGTGAAAGTAAATGTTGTGCTTCACCTTGGCACTCGAACAACAGGACATGCTAAAAATAAAATAATATTAAAGATATCTCTGTTTCCCTCTAGATGCGATTCATGCTGCTGTTCAGTCGGCAGGGGAAGCTGCGGCTGCAGAAATGGTACACGGCGACGGCGGAACGAGACAAAAAGAAGATGGTCAGGGAGCTGATGCAGATAGTTCTTGCCCGCAAACCAAAGATGTGCAGTTTTCTTGAATGGAGGGACCTTAAGATTGTCTATAAAAGGTACTAAAACCAACTCCCTTTTTTTCCATTTCAAGTTAGTTTTTTTTTTTTTATTTATACTGATTAGCGCTTGGGTAGATGAATCACTCTCACTACATGCTCAGCGCACGCCTCTGAAAGCACGGCTAGAGGTTATATTTGCGGCGGCTCACATTGAGCCGCAGCTTTTAAACTTTATTTAAACTTTGATGAAGAATTCTCCAAAAAAACATAAGTCCTCAACGAGGGTTGATATAAATGTCTATACAGGTGAACCTGTGTCCAGTTTGAATGAAAGGAGGCGCGTGAGCCATGCCAAAGTAAATTTTGGAGATGCAGCCTTGACAGTGCGCTAGTTGACCAATGCACAGAGGCACCAGCGGTGTGATTGGTCCACGCTCGCGGCTTCATGCCCCGCTCAGTGCATCGACAAACCCATCTTTCAAGAATAGTTTTGTTCTGCTGGTGAAATGCTCAGCGGAGCAAATATGCTCACAGTCCGGCTTATGTAAAAAAAAAGAAAAAAAAGAATTGAGCAGATTTTTTTAATTACCATATTTTTCGGACTATAAGCTGCTACTTTTTTCCCTCGTTTTGAACCATGCGGCTTATTACCCGGTGTGACTTTTCTGTGGATTTTTCTTCAAACACCAGGGGGCTCTTTAGCAGGAAGTGAATCATTGGAAGTCAAAATTGGAAATCAAAGAAGAAAGTGCTGATTTTCATTTAGAACAAGCACATGCTAGCTAGTATTATGGAAAACTGAGAGCGGCGGAGATACCAGCGGCTTATCCAGTTTTTTTTTTTTTTGTTTTTTTTTTGTTTGTTTTTTTCCAAAATATTTGTAGGGGCGGCTTATAGGGGGGGGTGCTCTATAGTCCGGAAAATACGGTAATTTATTTATTTTTTGATTAAAAACAAAATCAAGAAAGGCTTAGCCTGATGAAGAGAGCAAGTAAAGCCTGGCGGCCTGCCAGGCTTGTACTACACTGGAGGAAACCCTGAGTTGATGTCCTGCTTTGTGATATTTGGATTCATTCATTTTGTCTTTTTTGTCTAGAACAAATGAGTAAATCATATACATTTTCACATTCACAACTATTTTTCAGACTGAGTTCATTCACTTTGATTAGCTTCCAGATATAAACGCTGATGGCTTTTTTCTCCTATGTTTATCCCTATGCAGGTATGCCAGCCTATATTTTTGTTGTGCTATTGAAGAGCAGGACAACGAGCTGATTACACTGGAGATCATCCACCGCTTTGTAGAGCTGCTGGATAAATACTTTGGCAGTGTAAGTCACAGAACTGAAATCTTCTCTGTTTCTGAATATCAATGGTTTTGCAAAAGCCCGATTATAAAGCTTTTTGCTGTGTATTTCTGCAGGTGTGTGAGCTGGACATAATCTTTAACTTTGAGAAGGCTTACTTCATTTTAGACGAGTTCCTGATGGGAGGAGAGATCCAGGACACATCCAAGAAGAGCGTCCTCAAAGCCATCGAACAAGCTGATCTACTGCAGGAGGTAACACGACGTCTTCACCCAGTTAGGCAGTCTTTAGAAATTACTATTAAAAACACTTCTGGCTGTCATTATTTCTCTTAACATGATCCAAATCTGTATTTATGTGCTGTGATTCTGCCTTTTCACTATTTCTCTTTTTCTGGCTTTGTGAAGTCAGAGTTTGTAGTCAACCTAGATTATTTTATGTGTTTAAAATGATTGGACTTTGTGACGAGATTGCAGCAAACTGAGTTTCACTCCATGTTTCGTTTGGCCCAGTGGTGCCAGCTCACATGTGTGGGAGATAAAAGCTGGTTTGATGTGTGATTGATAGGAGACAGATGAGAGGCTGGCTGCTGATTATGACAGCTGCTTTATCAGAAAGACTGTAGTGTCTAACTGTGAAATCCTTTTTTTCATAAAGCCTTTGGTAGTCTCTAATATAATCTTTAATTAATGACATGAGTGAATACAAAACCTACTTGAATAAGCAGCATTAGAAGCATCATTCTTTACCGGCTAAACTGTGATTGTTTTCCAAACGTTTCTGTTACTGCTAGAAATACTTTCTGCAGGCGTCACTATAAAGGCCTGGATACAGGCACTAGTGTGGAATAAGTAGCAGTTTGCAGATTTTGACCATTTTGGTACCGGATTTTTATCAGAAAGCCTAGTTATCAAAGAAAACAGCAGTGCATATGTTATAAAATGAATGTGTTTGCATTGTACCAGTGCAGAATAACCCGTCCAGCTTCAGTTTGTACTTTGCCCATGTTTTTTATCAACACAGGCGAAGATATCCATCAGACTGCTCCTGGTGGAGCAGAAAGATCCAGATCAGAAATCACTCTGTTCACTACGAATTAATATCTCTTCTGCAGCTAGGTTTCCTTTTCCTTTCTGTTTTTCATCCCTCCCTGCTTTTCCTTTAGTCACTCACATTGTTAAGTCTCCTAGTTTGATATATTTTTATTGGCATGGATAATATTAATGTTAATAATATAATCAACATCCCACCAGCACCTAAAACAACTTGGTTGCTCCAGTTCTTACATTTTCTCTTGCAGTGGCTACAGAAAGAAGGGACATTATCTACATTTGTCTTTACTTTTATGCGAATAATGCAGCAGTGTTTGGTTTTAATTTGGGTTTTTGCTGTTTGCAGGAGGATGAGTCTCCCAGGAGTGTATTGGAGGAGATGGGCTTGGCGTAGTCCCAGTGAAACTGTAAGACGTTTGAGACAAAAGGCAGGAGGAGGCAGGACAGTTTGGACTCTGGGATCCTAGAGCAACATTTCCTCTGGGGATAAGACTCAGTGGATCCTTGCATTGGACTGGCCCTTTGGCTTTCTTTTTTGTTTGTGTGTGTGTGTGTGTCTGCATTATCTAAGTGTGGGATAATGGTAATGGGCTATATTTAACTTTTATGTGCCTGGAGGAGCAGTGCATGTTCTGATTGTTACAGATGTGACATAGTTGAAGCTTCGCTGTGATTTTAGTCATACCGAGGCAGGCTTGCAGGCTGATATAAAGCGCTTGTCAAACAAGCAAAGCCAGGCCTAGATGTGGGCCTGCTGATCACAACTGAATGTGAACGAGGACCGGGTCAGAACATCGAAGGACTGCGCGAGGTCACAGGTTTTATAAGTGTGTCCAGAACCAGGTTTATTCCAGGCAGATCAGGTGAAAATAAATCATTCTCAACACTGATCTAAAATTATGGCTGTAAAGACTGAGTTCTCGTTGGCGTATTAGCGTTCAAGCCATGTGCCTCCAGCTATCTCCATGACAACAGACATTAAACATGCTCAGAACCGGCTCAGGACTGAGGCTAGAGGTTTGTTCCGATTAGTTTTCTGTCTTGATTCAAATTGTTCCTTAATCTAGAATTGCTGAATAACTGTCAGACTTGTTTATTCAATGCTTCTCGATAGTTGAAGATTCTACTTTGTTTATGTAATCTCACCGAAAACTAAAATGATAAACTTCAACAATGAAAATGAACCCAAGACATTCAGTCGTTTCTTCACCCATTAGCTTGAGTTGACTGCAGTACCAAACCAAAATGGGGTTGTGAGAGGTACATATCTTCTCTGGATGTTGGTTCTGGGTTTTAATGCAACAGTGGGGTAACTATTACAAAATTTTTTTTTATTTAAAGCGGATGTGTTATGCAAACTTCACCTTTTGCATGTTTTTGTACTTCCATTTATGTTTCTACTGCTTCTAAGTCCAAGTGCTTAAAAAAACACCCCGGCAATAAGTTGATGTTTTTTGGTGTCTGGAAAATGAGACTTTTCTAAAACCTCCAGAATGGAACATCACAAATTAGCAGGCACCTATCAACCCCATCAAAGCCCAGCCCGTCACCTAGCAACCCAAGCTGAGCTCCAGCACCTATGGTCAGCTGGTTTTACTGCTTATAGACTGTACAGCAGCTGCTGGAAAAGACGAGAGTTTTGTTTTTGACTAATCGCTTAGAAACTCCTGCTGCTGCGTTCTTGTTGGTTGTGCAGGACGCTCTTCTTCTGCTTGTATAAGTGCACATCTGTTTGCAGCCAATTTTACATTGTGTTGGATAGCGTGGCCAGCAGCAAGTTATTTGGATTTAAAGTGACAACAAGACGCTCTACAACAAGTCATTCTGAAAGGAGCTGGAAATGGACAGGACTGTGCAGACTGAAGTTTCATAATCTCAGAATGATTTTGTGCAAAAAACATAATGAACCTTTGTATAGACCCAACCTGTTCAAGGAAATATAATGGGTAACTTAAATATTTGCTAAAAATGTCACTGACATAACAGTATAATATGAGAGGTAATCTGGAAAAAAAAACAGCTCCTCTGCCTTCTCCCAGTTGTAACTGCAGAAATATGCTGCTCTCTCAAAAACAGCCAATCGAAGTCAGGAGGAGGGTTGTAGCGCTGTCAGTCAGGCTCATGGAAGCGCTGCTTACTCCTTCCCCCTTCCTCTCTGCTATGCTACAGCTTCTTCCTGACAGTAGTTAGCATGGACACTGCTGACTGTAGATAAACTCTTCCTGGAAAGGTAAGTCAGTAGCACATTTAGCAGCACGTACACAATCTTGACTGACAGCACTAAAAGCCTGCTCCTGGCACTGAATAGTTGCATCTGTTTTAGTAGCTCACAGTAGCTTCTGTAAAGCACTGATGTTTCCTCAGACAGCAGTGGGTGCGCCCCCTGCTGGCTGCTCGGCGTTCCTGTATGAACCCAGGTAGCCTCGTCTCAGAACAGGCCAGAAGAAGAAAGCTGCCTTTTCTGCCAAGTTCAGCTTCGCCTCAGTTGGATGAACTCTGGACCATATTACCGCTCTAAAATTTTACAGCTAACAAATTGATTTGGAAAAAAGTTGACATGCAGTGTAATGTTAGACAACATGGACCTGACGAATCATTTTTGGTTACCAGCTGGTGAGAATGTGACGTTCTGTCTAATTCTGAAAAAAGCTGTTGGCGAGAGAGGTTTATTACCGACGGCACTCTTAGCTAAGGTGAGTAAAGCTGCTAACGACTCATAAGTACTTTAACTGAAAGATATGGATTAAACACAAAGCAACCGCCAATAGTGCAACATTCACGCCCCCTTGAGGTGGAAAAGAGTTGTCACAGTTTGAATTGCAAATCCTTGGGAGGTTCTGTTGTTATAAAAGCATAAAGTAAATAGATTACTAACAATTTTATGGCATTGATTCTGGTTGCTAACTTGGGATTTTTTATAATAAAGTCATGGGACCAAAGTCTGTTGTTTCAGAAACCTCTTCAGCTTTATTCTGTGATTTGTCTGTCTGATTTTAATATCATTTCTCTTTAGCCAACTTCCTTCATACCATATTACATTTGAGGTTTTTGGTTTTTACCACAATGAAAGTGACTTGTAAATGTAAAAGTTGTTATGCAAATCCAGATAGGAAGCCACATCCCTCTTGCCAGGATGGCTTACCTGTGACAGAGGTACACCTATTGCTCATCCTTTAAATCTTAGTAAATATGTTCAGTTTGCTAGGATGAGATTTACCATTTTGTGTTTGATTCTAAACCCCTACTAACATCAAAACTTTACACAGAGAACTGATCCATATAGAGAGATGGGAGGTAATTAGTTACATTTACTCAGTTGCATTTACTATTGAGGAACTTTTTTGAGAATAAAATACTTTTAGGGGTAACTTTACTACACTAATTTTTACTCGAGGGAAATTTCTGGATCCTTGACCGACTGCAAGTTATTCGAAAAAAATAAAAAATAAAATGCATCAGATACAAACGCAGTTTACGTTAAAGTGAGATGTCTTATTTTGTTATTTTAATGCTATTTTCTACCAGCACTGGAAGTACGTTACTAGCATACAGCATACTGTTTCATAGTTTTTTGTTTGTTTAAAAATAAAATTGGGAAAATTATTTCTTTTGCTTGAATCTGTTTTGTTACCATACCATTTGCATACTTTTTTTTATTTTAGTCTTTAAAATTTCACAATTTTTGCAAAACATCTTTCCTGCCTGATGACATTATTTTTAAATATTCAATCAGATGTGATTAGTTGGCATGTAATTTAATAAGTTACTATTTTTTCATTTTTGAGTGATTTCTTGGATGGATACTTCTTAGTCTTGAGTAAAATATGTTTAAGTAGTGCTTCTTCTACTTCAGTACATTTTTGGGTGTGCTATCCACCTCTATCTAATCATGACAAGTTTTGTTTTACTGAGGAAGATTCAGTAAAATGGGAGGAGCCTATTAAAAAAGACAGCTATATGGAAAAATGAACATTGAACCGCATTGAAAACCTCCTGGTTATTCCACCAAATACTTATTTCTGATCTCTTCCTGAGTAAAAACAGTAGTATTGTTGTTTCTAAATGAATATGAACTTGTTTTCTTTGCATTATTTGAGGTCTGAAGTCGGTTCATGTTTTTCATTATTTTGATCTTTTCTCATTGTCTGCAAATAAATACAAAATTTTTGCTTGGAATTTTGGAGACTTGTTCATTTTACTCAAACATATACCTATAAAAAGTAAAGTCAGATAAACTGATAACTATAAGTGGTCTTAATTTTTTCCAGAGCTATATATGTAGTTTCTGGATTGTCTTTTGTACAACAGATTAGAAAGTATATACTTCCCCTGTATGTTATGAATTGTGTGGAAGACTACGTTTGCTATTTTGAGCTGAACTGAGATATTTTTCATCACACAAAGACTCCAAATGTTTCCAGCCACACCACCTTACATATATACACATAAGCAAGTAATATTACATTTGGGCGATTTGCGACATACACACCTTATATTGACGCAAACATTTCTGGCACTAATGGAACCCCATGTTTTAGGGCTACCCTGATTAAGCTTTTTTTTTTTTTTTTTTAGCTATTTCTTGTCATAAGTGAGTTTAGATCTGGTTATTGGGGACATATGGAGAAAATCTGGGCTCAATTTACCATGACAGCAGAGGAGGGTTGGGGACTCGCTTGGGAGGGACAGGAGGG